>NW_009197179.1:1793-15306 GCF_000690835.1 Fulmarus glacialis
CCGCTGGCGTCGGGAGTTGCCGAGCCGAGCCGGGGCGGGGTGGTGGGAGAATGTGAAGGGCAGCAAAAGCGAGGCAGGCTCTGCTGGGGCAAGCACAGCCCAGAGCTAAGCTTTTCTTCTGGCAGCTGGCACCAGACATTTGCAGGGGGATTATTTTTTCTTTTTGTTTTCTTTTTTTTCCTCCCGAATTGGCCCAAATGGGCCCTGGAGGGGAGAAGATTATTTAAACCTGACATGTTCCCTCTGGTCTTTCCAATGTGGTCAACCCTGAAAGGCTGCAGATGCTCTTCCACCTTTGCTCACTGTCCCATCTGTCAGGAGTTGCAGATCCCCACCCTCCATTGAGCCTTCCCCCCCAGGACTCCCTCCCTGGATGGAGGCAGAGGAAGCTGCCCACGCCACCCCGAGGATCCCCCCATTGTCTTCCTCGCTCCCGGGGACACCCGATGACACAGCTGGGGCTGCGACCGCCTGAGCCGTGGCAGGGGGGGGAGGAATCTTAGATGAGATGCAAGGAGCAGGAAAGACCCGCGGCGCAGTTTGGTTTGGCAGCCCCTTAGCGGACAATAAAAGGTCAGGCTGCGGAGGAGCTTGTTTTGTTTTTTTTTATTTCCCTGGCTTTTGTTCAAGGCTGCGTCCTTAAGGACGGGGATTCTCTACCCTGGTGGCAGGCTGAGAACATGGGTGGGCGGCTGGCTGTTTGTGCTGGTGGGTTTTTTAGCACGCGAAGGATTTTTCTTGAGCACAGGCTGCGAGAGGAGAAGGCTGGGGTGGGTGTGAGCTCAGGATGAGATGGGGGTGGAACTGGGCACCAGGATCTGGCTTGACCTGGGGTCCAAAATGTGAGGCATCTTCTCTTTTGCACTGAGGTTTTGGGGGCTACCAGGGGACCTGGTGGATCAGGAGTATGTGAGGAAGACACGTATTGTGGAGGAAGCTGCACATGTGGAATAAAATGAGGGCAGTCTCTTGCCAAACAGCCCCAAGCAGAGCCTGAGATGAGGCAACAGGAGGGTCCTTATGGAAACGGTCAAGTGGGGTTCTCCGGTGTGGGCCGGTGTGGTCTTAGCGGGTCAGCTGCTTCACCCCTTGATTTTAGGTAGGATTTGAGGTTTTAGAAATGGTGCTGTTGCTTCCTAAATTTCTGAGGGCAGGTACAGCTTCCTACAGCTGTGCATCACACCCACCCTGATCCCTGCTGTCCCGCAGCCCGAGGGTCAGACCACAACACACCACTGTCACACAGAAAGGGCTTTGCAAATCACCCTGGCTGCACATCTCCAACAGCTCGGAGGGGTGAGTTAAGCTCTCACCAGGGGTTTCCTACCAAGCTTCACACAACCACCTCCGCTTCTTGGCTGCTGTGCAAGGCCACAGGGAGATGCTGTGAGCCTCCGTGAGCTTAGATGCTGCCATTATACCCATCTTCTAACTGAGCTTTCCTAAAAACTTCAGGAAAGCTTTTAGGAAATAAGGAAATAAGGTTTTTGGATGAAGAGCAGCTGTTTCAGGCTCAACCCAAGCAAGATTAGAGCTCAGCTCCTTGGCGGATGCAAAGGCTTTGATGCATGGGCCAATATCTTCTCCCGGTCTTCAGTACCCGTACTAACGTGGTGCTAAGCCTCAGGAGCCTGCTGAGCAGCTCAGCTGCCTTCATGGGCCAGACATGTCTAGGAGTGATGTCAGGCTAACAATAACAGGCTGATTGTTAATAATAACAGTCTGATCTAGAATCTGATTAATGAAAACAGAAAGAACAGAAATATAGTAAATGCCAGTCAATGTGGTTTTATGGAAAAGGAGTCGTCTTGTACCATTTTGATTTCGTTCTTTTAGATTGTAAGGTTGGTTCATAAACATAACTGTATATGCAAGATGCTTGTAAAATACTGGATTTGTACAGCGTGGCATTCCATGGGGGAAAAAAGCACCACACATCAGTAGAGCATGTGTTAAATGAGCTAAGAGTTGGCTAACTGACAGATCTCAAAAAGTGGTGATCAATGAGGAAACGCTAGCGACTGGATGTGTTTCTCTGGAGGAAAATCCTAGGCTAAAAGCCATGCAGCCCTCTCCAGCAGTGAGCTGGAAAATAAAGGCAAAATTGCTCCTGAAGAAGCTGGAGGGGAGAAAAATCAGTGGAATGAAGTGAATGAGGACGGACAGCCACAGGGACAGCCCTGGTCAGCCCCTCTTGGTAAGAAGCTGTTTTCATGCAGAGTTTAGCCCAGCCAGCTGGAAAAGTTATATCCCCGGGGAAAAGGACCCAGTGGTGGGCTGAGGAATCAACGAGCGATGGGCTGCAGCTCAACCTCTTCACAGCATGACGGATTGCGTGGCGACAGCTGATGGAGCCAGAGACATCTCTTTGCAGGGCTTTGCATTTGGTAAATCTGCATCCCACGATAGAAACACTCTCAATAGAAAACAGATGACAGGTTGAGTAAGGGGTGCATGTAGGGAAGTGATTTAACTGCTTTAGATGGAGTCTGAAATTGGGTACAACATATAGTTCTGGTGTCCACACTTGAGAAAGGATAATGAATTGTCTATGTGGGGAGCATGCAGTCTGGACATAATTCCCTCTCCAGCTATGGACACCTTAACCCTAGCAGAAGGAGCTGAGGGAGACAGTTGCAGTGTCAGGAGAAGGTGCATGCCCCAAGGGGAGTATCTCTCTGGAGTCTCTTTCAGTGACCCAGTTTTGCACCCTATGAGCTATAAGATATTCTTTTCTTCTCTGGGATCATCATAGGACTACAGGATAATTCAGGCTGGAAGGAACCTCAGGAGGTCTCCTGCTCAAAGAATGGTCAGCTATGGGGGTCAGCTCAGTTGCTCATGGCTTTATCCTGAAACCCTCCCAGGATGGAGACTGCACATACAACAGGTTGAGGAGCTGTAACCAGAAGGACTCAACTTTGCTTCCCAGGTATGTCACTTGGCTACAGCTGGGGTAGTTAGAGTCATCTGTCTCTTTGTACTACTGAGCTGTGTTGTCTCCCTCAACCTACCAGATTTGCAGCCCAGAAAGAGCCCCCAGATGTTTGGTCCTGGTATTTGGCAGCACCAGGTGAGTTTTCGTGATAGCCCTTTATCACAGCCCTTGTTTTGAGTGCTGAACATCCACCCACCGAAAATGAGTGCCTTGAACTGGGCACCCCGAAACCCATCTGGCCGTCCTTCTCTGTCACCCACAGCTGCCTAAGCGCTGCAAAACAAGCCCGTGTTGTTTGCCTTAAGGATCAAAGCTCATTTAAATGCATTGCTTCTCCCTGTCTCCACCTGATATCCAGACAAGATGCCCTGGCGTAGGTGAGTCAGTCCCTGGCTGAAGTCAGCAAGCGCTGCCAGCCTCACAGTTATCTCCGCGAGGCGGAGGCAGCTCTTGCGTCGTGCTTCTCCCAGCGCCGAGCCGTCAGGTCTCTAATCATCTCCCACCCCCGCTCCTTGGACCGAACCCCAGCTTGGCGGTGACATGTCCCTGGAGGCTGCCTGGTTGCTGTGGAAGAGCCGCACAGCCTCCTCTGCTCTGCGAGCCCCAAGGGAGATGTTGCAACAGAAACCAGCACCTGCAGCCAGGGAAGGGCATTTTCCACAGCCGCTGCTTTTGCAGGGAACTCCCTGGCTGCGTGCAGCACACGTAGCTCTCCGATGGGATGCGGGAGAGGCAGTCAGTTGAGTTTTTTTCCTTTTTCTTTTTTTTTTAAGGATGCGCTGACAAAGCTCCAGGTGGCTGTGTGGCAGCCGTGCTTTCTCCTCGGCTGCTGATGCCGACAGCGAGTGACTCAGCCCTTTCCAGGTGCTGTGCAAGCCTCTTCCCCTCCTGCCACTCAAATGTTTGCTCTCTCCGACGGTTAAAACGAATTATGCCCCGAGGTCCTGCCCAGTGCGCTGTGGTCACGGCATGGAGCAGTGATTTGCAGAACCCCCTTTCTGAACCGTGGGGGTGGTCGTGTAAGTTTGGGCAAAGAGTTTCTCCTTCCCCTCCTTGCTCTGTTTGCAGGGAAAGCTCCCAGGGCAAAACCCACCCCTGGCGATCGGCGTTACCGTACCTTTGCCAAGCAATGCCTAATACCCCCCTTGACTTTTCGGCTACATTTGTTGAGAACAGTTTAATTTTCTTCCCAATCCAAGCTCTGCCCTACATTTTCATACCTAGGAGCATGGGAGTTTCCAGATACCGCAGTGCAAGCAGGAAGCACTTCCCACCCTCCTGTGCCTTGTGCCCAGACCCACAGGGTCCCCAAGATCCTGAGACCTTTGCCGCTGCAGCCTCCCATCGCTGCACAGCCTCTCCCTAATGGTGCATGTCTCCCTGGGCACAGAGGGAACCTGGAAGACTTCTTCAGACAGCACGATGTGCTCAGGTGGAGGTGTTGCAAAAGGGCCGATCACAAGCGGGTTGACAGGAGCAGTGACGAGAGCTGCGCTGTGCCCAAGAAGAGCCAGTGTTGGCTGTGACAGCCAGCAGCGGTCCAAAACAAGCAAGGAAAAGTTTCATCATGGCTCAGCACATAGCAAACAGGGAGCAAGGCAGCCCTCACAGAGCATTTTTTATCCAGTCTTGTGAGCCTGGACCATGTCTGGTCTAGACTTTACTGAAGACCCTGCAACCTTTGCCTCCGTGGCTCTGCAGAGAGCTGACTTTCTGAGGTGGGTTAGTAACATTGACAGGGTGAGCTCTGAGCCATGGGTCATCTCCCAAGGCTTTAGGCGTCTCCAGCGTGGGTGTCTTTATGTAAGCTGGGTGTCTGGGGACCCTCTGCAGTGGTGGAGTGCTGAAAGAAGCGTCAATGCCAGTATGAGATTGATCCCTCCTGAATCTCCAGTATTGACTCTTGACTTGACCTCTGTTGACTGGAAAGGGAGCCAAGGATGAGACCACACTGTGGACACCCACCTTGAGCTGGGTGGATCTCACTAATTTTGGTGTTGGCAAGACGGAAGGTGCTGAAATACGTGCCTGTGATGGGGCTTGTAGGTACCCACCTCCTCTGCTGAGAAGGGGCTAAGGCACTGCAGACCATGGCACAAGTTGAGAAGAGATCCCAGGACCTGCGAGTGGCCAATTCAGACCTTTCCAGATGACCCCAATTTGATGGGCTTTCATAGCGCTCCTCTTGTGGAGGGCAGGAACCTGCGCATGGAGTGGCAACAGCCTAACACAGAGAGTCGGGGTCTGGCCTGCAAAGGGGTGCACGTTTTTAGGTGATGGAAGGTGAGGAGGAATGCAGGCAGGTTGGAGACAGCATGTACAGACAGGAGCACAGGCGGGTGTTTCTCCAGAACACACGCCCGTGTTCAGAAGTCCCCCTGGCCCTCCTGGTTGGGAGGCGAGGCAGCAATTAGGCTGATTGAAGGCCCAGTTGCTTATTGCACAACCCTGGAGGCAGTGCCCCTTGCAGCTTCGTGGTTCAAAGCATGTGAGGAGATAAGGATCTGCCTTGCAGAGCACTTGGGGAGCGCTGGGGCAATCCAAGGACGGCTCTGGCCATGCCACCCCACTATGCTCTGATCTGCAGCCCCTCCCCTTTTCCAAGCCAGCATCTCCACAAAAAGCCTTCCTGAGCCTACAGCAGCATGAGGGGAGTTTCCTCCCCTTTCCACACTTACCCCGCCCAACCCCTTGTAATTACTTGGGAGCTCACACAAGTAGTGTCAGCTTTCCTTGCTTACCAGCCTGTTCATGCAAGCTCCTGCTCCTCAGCCTCCATGGAGCCTCTGGTTTTGGCCTTCCTGACTTGGTCATGGGGGGCAGAGTTAAAAAACCAACCGGTTTCGTGAGCGAAGCCTGTTTTTCTGTCCGATGGGTGGTCTCTGCCAGTGGTGAAGCACTGAGAAGATCTCCAATGGGTGGGGTGTGTGTAATGTCTCCTCTGGGTGGACTCTTGGGTATCTAACCAAGGTTAGGCCATGCTCTACTGGACATACCACTTAGGTCTTTCCTTTATCTGCTGTTTTCATTGGTCTTGTAGGACCATGGTGGTGTTGGGAGCTCTCATGCTCTGTGGGGTTAAATCAGTCATTGGATTCAAATTTTTGGGGTAGAGAGATGGACAAAAGGGCCTTACAGGCCCTGCTGCAGATAGTTTAATCATCGAGACTAACACTGAACCATCAGTCTGGCAGTGGAAGTGTAAGGAAACCTGATCACACTCTTGAATTTGAAGCTGTAATGTCAGTGCCCACCGTGCAGCAACCTGCTGGCCTATGCCCCCCTGCCCTAACCTAGGGCTGAGCTGGTTGAATGTTTCCCCCTGGAAGAGCTTTGCTATGGACAACACTCACTAGAGAGTCAAAAGCTCCCCCAGATCTGCTGGCTCTGTTGAGCTGTGGTGGTTCCCAAAAGCCCACCTCTTCAGCAGCCTGGCTGGTACATTATAGTGCCTGGTTCCTCCAGAAGTCCCAGCTACAGGGGAGGACTGAGGGGTCTGGAGTTGGAACTGGATGGTGAGAGTGGGTAAGTAAAACCCATCTCACGTCTTCCAAATAAGACCTTTTTTCCTAGCAGGCCCTTCCTGCAGAAAACATGGAGTCCAGGTCATTTCAGCCTTCCCCCTCTCCCATGCAGGGGAAGATACTTTCCCATAGATAACATATACCAGGTACCGCAGAAGTGCTGAGATATCTGCCATGTCTCCGAGTGTCCCATGCCCTGCCTAGCTCAGTTTCCTCCGTAGTTTTAACTTGCTCACTTGGTTCTGAGCCTGGACAAAAGTTAGGCTGGATCACAGCTGACCACAAAGCATTAGTGGAATTAGGGATAAAAATCACATTACAGAGGTCATCCTCCCATCCTGACCTTGGATGGGACAAAATGCCTGTCCCGTTCTTAGAAGTTCTCCAAGGGCTTGGGTACCATGTCCTCCCTCCAAAAGTCCATTTCGCCAGCAGAGTCTACCCTAATATTCAACCCGGCTCCTCCTTGCTGGTGTGCTGACCAGTCCACCCAGTCTACCTTCCTGGGTGGACTGAGGTCAACATGTCTTGTGTTGCTCAACTGGGAGATGCTGCCCCAAGACCTTAGTCACTGAACAGCTGCTCTCCACCCAGTAGATTTAGCTGTTAAACTGGTCTATAATAGGAAAAGCAACAAGGGAGGGAGAAGCAGCCACCAGATCTCCAGCTACAAGATCTAACCCAGGCGTCTCTGGCAGGTGTGTTTGTGCCAGCGGACGATGCATGTTTAGGAGCCGGTCCCTCCCATTGCTGCTTCATGCCAGAGTCCAGAGAGGCTGGTCACAGTCAATCCAGGTATTTGGTGTGTTTCTGGTACAAGGGCTGCCCACTGCATAGCTGGCCTCGAGTTGTCAGGCTCTTGCACACTATGATTTATTAGCCATGGCCCCTTGGGGGCCCAACCGGGGCCCTCAGTTGGGCAGCTTGTCCAACAGCACCCTACAGCCTTGCTATGGGGTCAGTTCTTTCCACGTGGCATGAAAGGCATCTCTGAGCCTTACAACATCTTTTATCCAACTGCATCAGTTGAGACATACTGGACACAGGATCAGGGTGTGTGTGGGCTCTGCTTATGCTTATTTGATGATGAGGTGGGTACTTAAAAACCATGACACCTTTTGGTAAGTGAACAACGTAATTAGCTCGCTCAGCCAAGGCAAGTCTGCTGCTGCAGATCAGCTCTGGGATTTCCCAGCTGCCAGACCCTCCTCTGGAGAAGACCTTGCTTGGACTGGGAGTAAATGGTGTGGTGATGGTTGGACTCTCTCTGGCAAGGTGCTGGCTCCTGACCCTGCTGTGATCATGGTGGCTATGCTGGGGGGGGATGCTGGACGTGGGGGCTGCCTGGCAATCACCGCTGAAGACTTGCATGATGTTTTGCTGAGGAAGTGCTGGAGATGGACCGTGCAATGATTATGCTGGATGGGGCAGAGAGCAGCCCATGCGGAAGAGGGCTTTACGTGAATGCCTGGAGCCCTGGGTGCACCCCTTGCACCTGCCTTGGCACTGGGCAAATAAATTCCCTCTGCCCTGGGCTCTACCTAATTTGGCTGCAGCCCATCATCTAATTGCAGTAGGTCCAACCCTTTCCCAGCCACCTCTGTTGTCTGTCCCAAGAGCTCCCAGGAAAGGGGAATAGGATGAGAGGAGGAAAATAACCCAGGAAATGAGTGGGGAATGTAGCTGGGACACATTTGGGATGGGACAGGAGTGGGCTGAGGTCTCCAGCCAAGGGGAGGCAGCAGGACCCCGACAGCCCCCCCATGCATTCCTCCACCATCCCTTGGCCAGAGTTCAGCTCTGCCTTTGCCTCCCCCATCTTGATAACTCCCCCATTAGCAGCACCGCAGCACACAGGGATGTACAAAACAGTGAACGCTTTTTATTTCGCTGCTGGAGTGAAACCACCGTAATTTCATAAAACTCAAAAAAAAAAAAAGTGATTACTAGAAGGCATACATTTTTTTTTTCCTTTTTACACAAGACGTAAGTAAACAGACAAGTTTCTTTTTAGAAAGGTTATAAAGTGTCAAGATCCTATACCTCATCTGCATATTCAAAGTGATGCCGTCTGATACAAAAAGCATTGGGTATAATAATTTAGCTATGGCTCAGACCAAAAAAAAAAGAAAAAAAAAAGAAGTCATCTGGGCTTAATCTACATACTACTATGATTGCCCACGGAGTTAAAAAGGAAAATATGCAGTTCTTTGTTGCACAGAAAGAAACAGCAGGGAAGTCGAGAGTTCATTGGGAGATCGTCATCTAAAGGGAAGCCGAGCGCGGCGAAACGCCCCCCTCCCCGGGAATGTCTGCCAGAGCCTGCGAGCGGGACCGCAGCCGGCCCGTGACCCCCCGCTGCGCGAAGAAACCAGCCACATTTTTCTCCCACCAGACAGTATCCCATCCAAATCCACTCACCAAACTGCACCTTCTCAGCCCGCTGGAAGGAAATAAGATACAAGACCCTGGAAACTGCATGGAAGTCACGAAACTCCCTGTGCGCTTTCCCACTGGGACTAATAAAAAACCAAACAAACCCAATGAAAAAAAAAAAAGAAAACAACTCATTCTATTGTAGATAGAGCAAGACTCTTTGCTTCCTCGGGAAATCTGTTACTCATAAACCTCCTCATCCAAAGCTCTCAGCCCAACCACCACAGCGTCAGCCTTATTGCAAGACTCATAGTATGAATTTAAAAATGCGAAGTCTTTAAATATGCGGCACCAGACCTTTCTTAAATAAAGAGCTGGCCATTTGCGACGGCCGCCTTCCTTCCCACCACTGCCCCCCCCACGCCCTCCATCCGACTGGCAAACACGGAGAACAGAAGGGACACACGAGCCTCTTAACTGAAACTCAGATAAGGGCACACATGTGCCACCGGTGAAAGGACACAACTACAAGTTCCTGCTCAGATTTATTCCCCCATGCGAGGTTCAGCCATGATTGATTCCTAGGCAAAGCCTACAAGCTCTTGGTTTGATGGTTAGGGCATCTCTGCTTTGCCATCCCTCCCAAGCTCTTGCTACCAGTTTGGAGACCTGTCCTTGCAAACTATGGAAAGATGTCGGGTTTCCATGGAGGGGACGAGGGACGTGGGTAGGGACGAGGAGGTATAAAACCCAGTTTGTGCCTTTGCTTCTGCAGAAAAGGGCAGGATAAGGTGGTTGGTTTGTAGCCAAAGCCATGGGAGTGTCTGTTCCCTATGGCGTCTGCCAAGACCCAATGGAGACAACTGGAGCAGTAACAGAATTGGCGAATATGTCAGATTCTTAAGGCTCTCCTTTCAACATCTTGGCATCTGAGGTGAAATAAGGATTAGCGTACAAGGAGAGACCCCCAAAACCAGCCCAAACCATGAGCCCTTGGCCGCTTAGGCCTCACTCTGGTGCTATGTGTCTACTGAGCTCCAACTTTTCCTCTTCCCCAACTGTCCCAAGATTTTTGTGAGGGAACTGGGCTCTTCTTTGAGATTTCTAACCCAAAACCCAGTTGGAAGACCCCTCAATTTCCCCAGCCTGTTATGTTTCTGTAACCCTCTCTAGGCTGAAACATCAAGGAGCTGGTACCTCAGAGGTAGGAGCCCAAGTCCATATCAAAAAAATCCCAAATATTTGGCAGTCCAACCCCGAGAAACCTTGGAGCAGGTTCAAGCCCTCCATGCAGGGACGGCAGCTGCTGGGCTGCTAAGGTGTCCTGTCCATGGAGCAGCACATGGGAGGTGACAGCAAGTTCCAGGACAGGGGGAAGACGTGCATTAAAAAAAGAAAAAAGAAAAAATTAGGACAATTAAAGCAGCATGGTTTTTTTGTTTTTTTTTTTTTTTCAGTGACTCACAAAACTGAAGAGTATCAAGATTCTGCTCTGCCAGCCAGAGGCATTCAGGTTTGGGCCACATGGACCGTACCATGTCAAGGACTGTTCTTACACTAGAAGCTCTCTATTTTTAAGGTGGTTGGGTTGATGCTACATAAAGTGGAGGAGCACTGTGAAGCCTGTCCCCGCTGCCGTGTTCCCCCAAACAAGCCCACCAAGCTGAGATTTGAGTGTACTCTCATCAGAGCTCAGAACTGAGCACTTCTACCATCAAACCCTGCATGGAGGAGGTGAAGAGTTCCTGTGGCCAAAGGCGGCTGAATTCAAGCCCCTCTGTCCCCATCCCGACCCCAACTCAAAAGAATCATGGCTGAAGCCCTGGACTGCTTGCCCTGGGCCATCTGCCAATGCGATGCTCCCATGAGCGTGGGCAAGGAAAACATTTCTCCTCCTCTTGCCAGGGCAGAAACATCTCCAAGCCTGCAAAGCAACGGTTACCACCGCTTTATCCTAAACTCTTCCCAAGTCATGGCATGGCCTGTTGTGACCAGGGAGCACATGAGACCATGAGGTCTCCTGGCTAAGAGGGATTGGGGCTGTCCCCATCACAATGTCAAGCCATCTCCTACTGCCCCTAGGGATGAAGCAGCACCTATTTTAGCAGCAGGAGGACATAATGGGGCAGGAAGAGGATGGTGACCCACCCAGCGGGACTGCTCCAGTACAGGATCAGGCCTTTTTATCAGCCCAGTTTCTCACCCTTCCCAACCAACTCAGACCCTTCAACCACCGCCACCTTCCCCATGAGTCATAGGAACCAACAGCCTGGAATGGGGCAGGAGAAACTCAAGGGACCGAGGGCTGTCCCACAATGCGGGGGCTTGGACAGGCTCGAGGTGTGCAGTATGACAGCTCCGGGGCCATGTGTGGAGGGTCTCCACCTCGCTCGGCACCACGGCCTGTCCCACAGGATGGCCATCCCTGCTGTGCAGCAGGGCTGGCTCCCATCAGGAGAGGAGGAGGGATGCTGGAAACAGCTCCAAGCTTCTCCTCTGCCCATGTGTGGTGGCACAAAGTCGTATCCTACCCTTCTGCAGGTACTGGAAGTGTCTAACCTGACTTCCTCACCACTTATCCCAAGAGATGAACCCTCTGAAGCAAATGTCTCTGGATACTATGTTTCGGAAGGCACGCAAACCTTTGGAGATACCCACCACAGGGCACTGAAGGCATCTCAATTTGGGCAACCTAAAACCACAAGGTGCTGGATGACTAGCCCTCCTTGCCCCAACACCTGCGATCCTCTGCAGCTGAGGGGGTGAGCAGCAGCGAGCCCAAAGAATACCTGGAGCATCCCTTGGGCCACACGTATGCCCTGGTGACAGCAGATGGCACGGTGCTGGGGATTGGTCTGGGGGGCCATGGGTCACCTCCCTGGGCTCCACCAGGCAGTGATGGGAGAAACAAAGGCCAGAGGACGTGCGGAAGACAAACATTTTTTTTTAAAGGTTTTTTTTTTTTTTCCTTTAATTAGCAAATTTCTTCTTATCCTCGTCAAAAGAAAAAACACCCCCACGTCCCCTACATGCCCACCGCTCCAGCTGCTGCAAGCGTTCAAAGGCAGAAAGTTGAGAGATGTTTAATGTCCTGGCTCAGGGGCAGCTGAGTCCACTCCACCAGGGCACACGCCGGAGGGTTTTGGGGTGCCAGGTGTCGCGTTACAGATGCCACCAGGTGTGGGAAAGGCAGGTGCAAAATTTGGTGACGTGCTCCTGCCAGGAGCACCCGAAATCCCGCGGGAAAGCTGCAGCCCAGCCCCTTGGACAGCAAACGCAGCGGTGGAGGACATGGACGTGCCTCGAGATACGCGTTGCGTCCCCAAGGCATCGCAGCCAGAATTGGGGTTTGCGCCGTGGCTCGGTGATGAGGACACGACAGGAGAGAACCCACCACCCTGTGCATTGAATTTGGAAGCTATAAATAAGAGCACCCCACATTTTGGGGGGCCCAGTGCTGACCCTGCACTCTGGCAAAGCTGGGTGCCTCAAAGCCCCACCACGGTCCCTGAATTTCCCAGCGCTTCTGCCTTCGCTGCAGCAAGCCCCCAGTGAGCCCCATCTGCAGCATCCCGGTTGGCATCAAGGCAACGGGGAGATGGTGAAGTGGCAGAGGGGCCAGGAGAAAGGGAATGGTGCTTGGGGGGCTTAGCTCAGCCCTTCCCGTGGCTGCAAGGCCAGCACCAAGCTACGAGCCCCCTTCACCTCTCCCCGCTATCACCATCTTCCCCCCTGAGGCCACTGCGCCATCCCCACCTCCGTCCCCGCTGCTGCAGCCCTTATTTACAGGGAAGAGGTGGGAAAGGGTTTTTCTGGGGGTGCCCCGGCCCTCCTGCTCCCCATCCCTTCTCAGCTGGCACAGCCCTGCCTGCGTCACCAGCACCCTCCGCCCTTCCCTCTCAGTGCAATGGGAGGGGAAAGGGAGGAGGAGGAGGAAGGCGATGAAGAACCATCATGTGAGCTCGTTGCCTGCTAACGCCAAGGGTCAAAGGGCAGCGCTGCCTTCCCTCCTCAGGGCAGCCTTTTTCGGGGGTCCGGCAGGACGACCGTGCTGTGGGTGCCGGAACACGTTGGTGGTGCTCCATGTCCCCCCACCCCAGCCCTGTCAATGGGGCAGCGCGTGGGGTGCACGGGGCTGGGCGAGGAGGTGAGGGGGTGGGATGCGTGCAAGTGCCCGGGTGTCTGTGTGCACGGATTTTGGCAAGAGGTCATTGAGGTTACATGATGCAGCATTTGTTCTTGTGGTTATGAGGGTCCTTAAATCGGAGTCTCTGCTTTGGTCGGTATTTTTCCAAGTACGTCAGCTGCTTGCTGTTGATGGCTCCTCTGCGCTTCCTGTGGGGACAGAGAAGGGCCGGCACAGTCAGTGGTGTGGCAGGAGAAGACCCCCCACCCCAAACCCACCCCTGTTGGGGTGCTAAACCCCTCTGCCCGGAGCAAGAAGGGATTTTGGAGGCTGCAGCTTCATGTGTCCTCCAGGAATGGACACAGGCACTGACCCCAGCATCTTGCTCATCTGCCCTGCAAGTCTTAGGACAAGGAGAGCCAGGGAAGAAACACGTGGGGAGGCTGCCCAAAGGGAGGTGCCTGCCAAAAGCCCCCAAAGGATGATCCTGGATGCCTCCCCAGCCTCCTGCAGCCCTGATGCAAAGGCACAGGGTGCTTGGGGCTGGGC
>NW_009197179.1:15339-18101 GCF_000690835.1 Fulmarus glacialis
CCGGCGCCCCAAAAAAACCCTGAGGCATGCCAGATCTCTGTTCCCTTGGAGAGGGGCTGCTTTCTCCCCTGGCACTGAAACGCCACTCGACTTACTGTCGGATGAACTGGATGGCGTCTTCGTACTTCATCCCACTCTCGATCAAGGCCAGCGCGACGAGGACGGGAGCGCTGAAAGGCAATGGCAGTGGCGGGCTCCCCAGCCACGTGGCCCAGAGGCTGACATCCCGTCCCGGTGCGGGGGGACACGCTGCAGGGCCGTAATGGTGGCATTGCGGGCAATCGCCAGCGCTGGCTTCTAGTTTGTGATTTCTTGCTTTTTGGCTGCAAGTGCTGCCCCAACAAACGGCTGATTTTAGGGGGAAAACCCCCAGGATGGGGCTGGCAGCTGTTTGCTGCTCTTCTAAAGAGCATGAGGACTTAGGAGGCAAATCTATTGGAAAAGTGGATGTAAATACACATGCAAAACCTGACCTGTGGCGGGGGGAGCAGCAAAACACAGCAGCTCTTGAAATGCCGTGGCTCCTGGTTGTAGCTGGAAGCATTTTGCAGTATTTCCATAACGAGCTCTTAGCAAAAGCAAAATGGCCGTGGGGCACTGGCAGGATAGCACCGAGCAACCCAGGTCCCCCCTGGTGCCCAGGATTTGGCCATGAGCAGTGCAAGGATGAGCTCAGGCAGCAGCCCTTCGCCGTCAATGCCTATTCCCGCTAAAGTCTCCATGGCACGCAAAACCCCTGCTCTAAGGTGGAAGGAGGAGAGCAGGCATGGTTTTCCTTCTTCCCCTTCATGGGTGAGGTGGCAGCCGGGGTGCCGAGCTCTGACTTACCGCCCCAGGCCGGCCACGCAGTGCACGGCCACGCAGCAGCCGGGGTCTTCGCAGAACTTGGTCTTCAGCAAATTGAGCCAATCTTCCACTATCTTGCTGGGAGGAGGCGCTCCATCGTCGAACGGCCAATCCTGCAAGGCGGGGGCAAGGTCAGGGGAAGAGAGAAACACTGTCAGACCCTGGGGAAAAACTCAGGGGATTGCTTTTTACTCAGGGCGATGGTGTTTTGGACCTCGGCAGCGGGGAGGCGGATGCATGTGCCGGCAACCGGGCTCGCACACAGCTCCACAGGGATGTAGCAGCTATACAAGTCTAGGGGTCCTCCCATCTCCTATGGACAGGTTCAGCCTTCAGGAGCACCTACAGGATCTGCAACATGGTCCCCATGTCCTCCTGCCTCCATGGACCACCTCCATGGTTGGATGACCACGCTGAGCTCTGAGGAGCCGCAACCCCCATCCTTCCCCCTGCCAGCTCCTGTCTAAATCCAGCACTTGGGAGCGCAAAGCCACTTTGTAGGAAGTTTGAGCAAAAGTGGCTTGGAGATGGCTGAAATCTCAGGGTCTGACACGATGCCAAAATTCAGCTTGCTGCAACACATGGAAGTGAAAGTGAACACACAGCCCCGAAAGGATGTTCTGGGGACCCCCAAACACAGCCCTAGAGAGAGCCAAAGGGAGGGAGGGAGACCACTCCAAATGGGGCCATTTAAATAGCATCCTTCAGGAAAGGCTCTTAAGGGGCATAAAAAAAGCGCCCATCTTCTTCCGAGCTTCATCCTCAAGCTGCATGAAGTCAACACTGGAATTCGGTGATGAAGTGGATAAAACGGGTGGTGCATTAAGCACCCCCCGGCCCTGGGCTCTGCTATGGGGGATAAGTGTCACCCCCCTTGCCTGTGACTGCTGCAGCATTTTGGGCAAGGAGATGCTCCTCATGGGCACCGGTAGCCAATCGAGGCTGTATGTCTCTCCCAAAATGAGGAATTCTCTCCCAAAATGGATTTGGCAGGAGGAAGGCGGCCACTGGCTACACAGGAGTGGGAGAGGGGGACGGACAGGGGAGCACTGCTCGGAGGGGACGTGGCATGGCGATCCCCGGAGTGGGAAGCATGGGGCTGTAATCCTCATGTTTGAGGAGTGAGTCACTAAGCTGCTGTGCTGGAGTCATCCTTGGTGTAAGACGGCAAAAGAAGCCGCTGAGTTTCACTTCAGTCTTTGAACCTGTAATGTGATTTCAGCGTGGCTTTGCTAGGAAAGGAGTGTGCTGGGCTTCAGGATACCCGTCCTGCAAGATCATCTCCTTCCCACGGCACGTGGAAAGCACTGATTCAGCCATGAGCGCAGGGCTTGCACTGGGGATGACACACCGTATCAGAAAATCATCGAATTATAGAATGGTTTGGGTTGGAAGGGACCTTCAAAGATCATCTAGTTCCAACCCTCCTGCCATGGGCAGGGACATCTTCCACTAAATCAGGTTGCTCAAAGCCCCAACCAGCCTGACCTTGAACACTTCCAATGATGCGGCATCCACAGCTTCTCTGGACAATCTGGTCCAATGTCTCATCATCCTTATCGTAAAAAAATTCTTCCTTATGTCCAATCTAAACCTACCCTCTTTCAGTTTAAAACTGCTGCCTCTTGTCCTCTCACTCCATGTTTCTCACAAGCTCCCTTTATATATATTGAAAGGCCACAATAAGGTCTCCCCGCAGCCTTCTCTTCTTCAGGCTTCTCCAACCCCAACTCTCTCAGCCTTCTTCACAGCAGAGGTGTTCCAGCCCTCTGACCACTTTCATGGCCCTCCTCTGGACTTGCTCTAACAGGTCCATGTCATTCTCGTGCTTGGGTGCCCTGAGCTGGATGCAGTACTCCAGGTGGGTCTCATGAGAACAGAGTAGAGAGGGAGAATCATAGAATCATTAAGGTTGG
>NW_009197180.1:0-36614 GCF_000690835.1 Fulmarus glacialis
GGGAGAGCCTCGCCGTCAGGGATGAAGGCAGCTCCGTAAGTCTCCTCGGTGCCTGCTCCCCGTCGGAGGTGGTCCCAGATCACGGGGAGCTGTAACTCCTTAGAAGCAATTGCTTCTTACTCTCCTAAGAAAATCAGTGAGCAGCCCGAGTAACAAACCGTTCCTACAGGCACCCCAAACGCACGGCAGGGCACGCTTCTCCCCAAACTGAATTTTGGGACCTTGCACTACCCAAACCCCTGTCCTGAGAGCTCCTCCCTAGCAGTATCCATGTTATGGAGAGCAGTACGGCTCTTCGTTAGCGAGCAAACTAAAATCCTCTACCTCCTCCACATGACGATTTTATCTGTGTTTTGGTTTGTGAACTATTTGCAGTTCTTGACTTGTAAAAATCAACCTCCTGGTCAGTGACCGGACTAGCAGATTTTTTGAAGCCCTCTATTATATTTGCAACTGTGGTGAATGTAAATAGAAGTAGTAAATAAAGCTGAGTGTATTTTTACCAGCTGTGAAATGCATTTGATGTTATCAACATTTATATATTCCAGGAAGGAACTTTGGGTTTTAATTGAATATGATGTTAATGAAAGGGGACTAGATTGAAAACCCAGGAAATAAATGTTCTATGTTAAGCACAGTGAAGGGGACAAGCGCTGTTGTCTCTGTGCTGCCTTGCCAACGTGCTTCAAATTTAACCCAGGGTAGTTGGTCGCTTTTCATGGCCCACGTGCACTTTGGCTGCAGAGTGGTGCTTTTTTTAATTTTTGCCAAGTGTTACGCCTCAATTCCCCAGTATCGAGTTCCTCACCTCCCTGTCCTAGTCTTTATTGCTTTGGGATAAATGTGGCATGTATCTGGGCTGCCACCAGAAGGGCTGTCGTAGCTATTGGTTTCCATTGCCTCTCCTGCTCTTGCATCAGTAGGCTTGTTTGATGAGTGGGATCAGAGGGCTCATTAATGCAGCTGAAAACCAAACATTTTTTTCTTACATCAGTTTTCCGCTCTAGCTTTTCACACAAGAGTAGGAATACAAGAACTGCACAAGAGAGGCACTGGGGAAGCAAAAGAGGACAAGTGGAAGCATGTCTTCTTTGAGTGGCAGCCAGGAATAATGGCAGAGTACCTGGCCATGAAGATTTGGCCTAATTCTTATGCAGGCCATAAAGTAAACTAAAACAGAGGCAGCTTTTCTCTCTGAAAATAAACAAAAGCAAGCTGTCCTACTGTGGACTTCCGATTTTATTTTAGTATTTTAATTTTTTTGTTTAGGATGAAGACCCCCCAAACTCATTTGTGACAGAAGACAGTCAGCAGTGTGCTGTTCTTACAGATTAGGACCCTTTCAATTATTCCCCTACATCTTCCCTGTAAGACCGCAGGGTGGAAGAATAAGGGGGCGGGTGAAGGTGTTAGTGCTTACATAACTGTCAAGCTCTAAACAAAACTGGGGTTAGATCTAGTGCCATTTTATGGGTCTTGACTTAGGTAAATAGTTACCTCAGTCCCATCTCGCAGCATGCCCTTGATCACCAGTTACTGATTTGGCATTATAGTAGCCAGGAAGCCATTAGAGTTAGGTATCCACTAGAGTTTAAAAACGAGTTCAGCAGTTTGGTTTTCAGTTCATTTACTTTTCACATACGATGTCATCTACACTTGAAACCAGATCCCTCAGGTGAAGCTTTTGCTTATTATGTTATTTTGTTTGTTGTGAGGAGAAGTAGGTCTAGAAACCAGGTCTAAAGCTGATTAGAACTTTTTTCTGGTAAAATAAGTCTTATAGGTGCTGGTATCTGATTCAGACCGAAAACGAATACAAGAAAATTTCCCATGAAACCAAACTCCTATCTTTTGGCCTGCTCTAAGTAGTTAGTAGGAAGGATGGGGAATGCTTTGAAAGGGGATCTTTTCATATCTATGACAAAGACAAGTAATTTTCTCAGGGCAGTGTTGTGGTCAGTGCACAGTACCAGCAGTCCCAATCATCCAATTACTGGATTTTTTTCAAAGCCTTTTCTCTGCCTATCATGTTTTCATTCAAGTGGCTTCTCATAACTTTGAAGAATTCCTTGCTGACAAGCAAAGGCCCCACACATCCTCCAAATGTCTCTGTTGCTTTACAAAATTCGTGATGGCATCAGATTGTTACCTCTCCTATCATGCTAGCCAGTACTATCTCGTTGTTGCATACACTCTCTGTGACACGTTTTGTAGGAATAAGCTTTGTTTGTTATTTGTATAATATTGCACAGCACAGATTTTAACTCAGACATTGAGATTGTAAGCCCTAGCATAACACATTAGTAATAAAAGCAGTAATAATAAAAGGTGCCAACATTTTCTATAGGAACCTAAATAACCTATTCCCTGCTGCAGTTGAATACTTGATGTGCTTTGTGGTTTAATGAATTAACTGTTCATTCAATGCTACTTTTAAATTCGGTGTGATTTATAGGATGGAGTATTAAATTTACATTTCAGTGGGTTGTAATTTTAGTGTGCCGTGCTTAGTTATGCTAATTTCACGTAGATAATCTCCGCAGCCTGTTTCCACTCGGAGGAGCAAGAGAGACTGATGTGAGGGTTCTTTCACTTTCTTATAGATTCCATTTGTGCTCATCTTTTTCCAAGGGCAAAACAGATTCTGTCATCATCTGACTCGGAGGCAGTGGTACCCCATCCTCGGGAGTCTCAGAATCTGGATGACTGGTCACCTGCCGGTCAGTTTTCCCTGGTGTACTGGCCACACCAATGTGAAGTCATCAGAGACAGAATTGAGCACATTGGTAAGTTATTGTGTTATGCTTAAAATCTTGTGTATGGGCAAAGAGGAAGCACACCTTATATATAAATAAAGCCAAGAATTTATTGTTAGTATAAGTGAAATCTTAAGAGGCAAACCATTAGTAGTCCAGATCTAATTGCTACAGAAAAAGAAAAAATAATAATGCAGTTAAATTTGTTATACATCTGCTTTATTCACACCCTTTCCCTGGCGTCCCCTTCCACTGCTCCTCTAGGTGCTAAGGTCAGTGGTTTCATTGCAGAGGTTTCGTCTGGTAGAGGGGAGGGGTGGTTTGTTGCAAATTGTCAGCCTCCGGAGTCCTTTGCTGGGAGAAATACAGCGTTTGTATTGATGATTTCTTCTTCCCCACTCTAGGATCCAAATAACTCTGGGGTCATTTTCATATGTTTGCTAGCTTACTCTTACACCTTTCTCTTTCTTCATCAGTCTGCAACTCCATGTTACATCTGAATTTACCATATACAGTGTTCTTTACATGTGTCAGATATTATTTCCTTCTTCTCTCTGTTACCCCTAAAATGAGTTTTGTCCAGCTCTAGGTCTGCATTTCTACACAGAACAACTCCTTGTTCCTACTGTCTGTATAAGCCTATGGTTGTACCACACAAAGATAAACAAAAATAAAGCAAATTAGCCATATATACCTGGTCAATTAGAGAAATTGCTGTCACAGCTAAATTACGTGAAACAAGCTGCAGGCAGATAAAGAAAAGTTCAGACAGAGAAAACCTGACAAGCCTCAGTCCTGAGATCTTGCAAATTCAGTACAAATCTCACGTCCTGTTACTAGCAATGTCAGTACTGTATTTCAGGGCTATATGGTTAGATATGAATGTCACCTAATAACTGCTTTTTTGCAGTCTGTACAAAAGTCATACTGCAAACCTATTACAAGATAGCGAAGGCTTGAACAGTCCCTGTACTTTATAGATACAACCAATTGCAATTTGGAACTAATCAGTAGAAATTGGAAATGCACAGAGGTGGGACTGAGACATCTATGCCCTTATTCTGTTACCTTTGAAAATAGATCCCAGTATCTTGAATGGAATGGGATACGACTACTGTGACTATTACAATAAGGAAAGGCCTATTATCAGAATGAATTGGTGTTCAACAGATCTTTGACATGCCAGGCAGATGTCGTGTAAGTTACATGGAGACACTGCATTATAGCCATGCAGCATCTGTGTGGTCAGCAACCAATGACTGTAGCTGGAGCATCTGTTTTCCTAATGGTACCCGTGCTGTCTAATGTTCACCACTGTCGTCCTCACTGATGGTAAGCAAGCTGTACAGGGAACAGAGGTAAATTTGCACAGCAAAAGTTAGTCCATACACAGATTGATATGTATTTTTATTTAGACTTATAGTGAAGATTTGTTCACAGATCAAAAAAAAAAGAGGTTCAAAAGGGGGCTTCCCTGTTCCTTTATGTGCAACGGATGTAAATGGGATGAACCGCTTTTCAATGTGTCCTTCATATTATAAAGACTCTAATACAATCTTCCTGCTTGTACTCCTTCTGTGTGTCTCTTCTTTTTCAGATTGGATACCCACTACCCCTGAGCCATTGTACACTCCGACAGGTTTGGAGATGGCGCCGCCATACCAAACTCCTGACAAAGGCACTGTGATTTATCTCGGAGAAGAAGGTGGGAAGACCCTGAGAAATCTTGCTGTCAGCTGTAGCAAGAAGCACCTGCTTTGATCTCCTTTATGGACCTAATTCAAAGCCTGATGAAATCAATGTGATTTTCTATTGTTATTTTATGGCACTTGGGAATAAATTATTTTCCTAGATAGGGAAGGAAATTAGTTAAACGTCTGTCTCATCATCCATAAGTTCTGCTCATACTGTTAATTATCTCAGAAGTCCAGCTCAGCTCTTGTTCTCAGTGAATAACAGTATGAACCAGCCTAAAATGAGTTTGTTGTGAAAATATGAGTGGAGAAAGATAACTTAACAGCCAAAAGAGAAAGTGAAAAAGATGAGAGCTGTGTAACTGCAGGATCAACACTAAAGTCTGTGTTGGGAGAAGATTTTATCCTGTTTGCTATAGTGGTTTTGCCATGACTTAGAAACAATATCTGGACAGATTGGATCAGTGCTTGATTACAGGCTCCTGAGTCTGGCAAGGGTTAACTGAACAGAATTGAAGGGAGTTAGTTGCCTTATTCCACCATCACCAGTTGATTATCAGAGTTATTTATTCTTTCCTGTGTTTGCTAAGTTGATCCAGTTGCCTTGGATAAACTTGGAACTTCTGACAGTTGTTGATTTTGGTCTTGGGCTACTTCTACATAGATAAGAAAGGATGAGAATAATTTTGCAATCCTAGGATAACTAAATGTGGCCACAAAATTTTCAGAAGCACAAAACTGAAAGGGAGTTGGCATCCTTCTTGAGGTCAACACAGCTGGTAAAAGCTTGCAATATACTGAAAAGCACTGTTACTCTTCGATGTCATGTTTATTTAGTTTACTTCGGCAGTATGGGTGTATTACCTCTCACTAGTAGGTTTGGTGGCCAAGAAAACTGGTAATGCTGTGTGACTAGGAAGGATCATCTGTCCTCTGCAACTGGACCTGCTAATTTATTGCAAGGGATAAGATGTTGAGGAACACTCTGAATTCCAGCTCCCCGCCTTTTTGAAAACAAGGACAGTTGTTTCTGTTCTGGTCCTTTAGTTGCTGTTCTTTAAAAATGCAACTTTCCACGTCCTTTATTACTGACTTGAACTTCATGCACAGGCGACTGGAAGTGGTTCTTATTTCAGCCTGTACAACTCTCCAGCAAAGCGTGGTTTTGGTATCATGGTTCTCAGACTTCGTTAGTGAACCTTTCCAACTGAGGAGGTGAAAACTGCTGCCTTTAAGTATGGCCAGTTCTCCCTCCTGCTCCCGAGGAGTGACGTTGTGCAGGCAGTTACAGGCAGTTAGCAATTCCTGGGCTAGCAAACATCAAGCTGAAGCAGAATATGAGTGCTTGCTATTGGTATGAAGACTCTGTATCTAAACATACGGATAGTAATAGTCAGTATTTGTTGACTACAGGGTGAGTTTTCAAGTGACTCTAATTGTACGTTCACTGCCTTGAGTGTGCCGCTTTGCCTCCTAGCCTTGGGTTTGGCTGGTAGCAGGACTTGCAGAGAACTTCAGAGCCCTGGAGCCTTTACCTCCCCTTCCCTGCTTGCACCAGGGAGAGTAGACTCCTTGTGCAAACTGGGCTGCTGGGCACTGCGGCCAGCGGGGGGATAGGAGCAGGTGGGAAGAGGAGGAGAAATTTGGAGCCCCATGGAGTTCATCTTCTCCTTTCTGTTCCTGGGACAGAAACCTCCAGCTTGCTAGCTTTGCCGTCTAAGTCATATAGAAATAAATATAATATTTGAAATCCTAAAATCCTCCTTGCAGAGAAGCTCTGTAGGGTAGGACAGGCATCGGCACGTACGCAGATTTATGACCTGAGTGCCACAGGCGTGTAATGAGCCATCGCATCCTGCGGGAGACAGCAGTGGCACTCTCCTAATTCCCACTGAATTTGAATTTGAATTCAGAAGGAGCTGGGAGTTACTGCCTGTCTGGGAACTACCTGCAGCTGAGTTCCTACAGGCCCTCCTAAAATCTGATTTGGGAGAGGAAAATACAATCCAGTGGTGACTCCCGTGCAGAAACATCAAAATACCATGATGGAGATCTCAGATTTTATTTGTGCGTTTCATTCAATAGCATTGAATTGACTGATACTGATGTTTCCAGAAACAGTTTTACTGGATTAACTACTGAAACATTTTTCTTCCTTAATGTTAAGGAAAAGCATAAAGAGGAAGGGAAGGGTAGAGAAACTGTGAATGGAATCTCAGCTGACAGAAAGTAATTATTCATGTGGGTATCCCAGCCAGCAAAGCTAACAGCCCTTCTCTAATGAAAACCCCTATGGGTCTGTAGTAACTTCAGTCACGAAGAACACTGAATATGGCATCTTTTGCGTATGGCAACAATGATTCAAGGAATGAAAAAATGACTTATAGGAATCTTAGCTTTACATAAATTCCCTGAGTAGTACTGTCAGAGCTTTAATAACACTACAGGAGAGAATAAGACAGACTGCTGCAGGATAAATCTCTAGCACAGCCCCAGTCAAGCAAGGGCAGACACAACTCTGATCTGAACAGGGGCTGCTGTGCAGCTCTAACCCTGCTGTATGGTACAGGTCAGTCCCCCTAATTGGCAGCGTGGTAAGGAGGCAGTTTCTTCTCAGGAGGATTCAGCAGTAAGGAGATAGAAGCAAAACCACAGGAGCTCAGAATATTGCCAGTTCAATATCGGCAGTGTGAAACCCACTGTCTCACAGAACATCGTTTCAGCCTGGAATACCTGCAGTTTTCACCTGTCCTCCTTTTCCCCGAGCTGGCCCTAACCCGAGCGTCAGAGCGCAGCTCGTGCTGCTGAGGTCGGACGGAGTCGCCAGCTCAGTCGTCAGCTATGCTGACCCTGCCGCAGGACCTCTGGGCTCCCGGCTTTCGGCAGAAGAGATGCATCCTCTCTCTCTGTTTTGTGGGTACGGTTTGGAGATGACAGGAGGTTTTGATTACCCCGGTTTTCCACACCTTTGCCACCATATTGACACCAATGCAGAGAAAGCAAATAGATGTTTAAAATAATTCTTGCCTTGGTTCTGTAAAGGGAGAATCATTGACTGTTAAAATTATGCCAAGAATACTCTGGAACCGAAACAACTTCCCAACCAAAAAAGTAAATTCTTGCTGATGGCAGATCTAGAAGTTCTGGTCTTTCATGAACTATGGTAATGAAGGTTGTAGTAAAAAGTTCAGTTATGCCTCTGTGAGCCTCTCATGTGAGGAAAAAGTAGCAGAAGAGAGCAAAAGGAGATATGGGCTCAAACTGCATGCTAAATGTGATGTGAAAACATCACTTGCAATATAGAAGTGATTGCTGCTGGGTCTGGGCATCACCTTTTTTACTTCTAGACTAGAATAATTGAATAGAGATTTAAAAACAAACTGATGGCAAGAGTTGTCAGCTACATATGATTTCTAAGTAGAGAAGTTGTCTATTTGACTGGTGAAAAGACCTGGGGGAGCTAAGTCCTAGAGTCTTTCCACCTAACTCCGTTGCTTTGCCAAAGTACAGAGTATTAATTGCCCTTTGCTCATGCGGAGAGAGACAGGCATCTCCAAGACAGAGTCAGATCTTAGGCTGGCTGAAATCCATAAGGTTAAGTGGGAATGGGCAGCAAAATCTTTGTATAATTTCTTTTACGCATACCTAAGATATGCTTTGAAGTTCAACTCCATGCAGTTGTCTGTTTCTAGAAGGAATTTTCAGAAGGATGCAGGTATTCCCTAAATACTGCAGGTATTCCATTCATACTGAAATGAAAGACATCTGTTCTGCTCCTTCCCCTAGCTAACAAAAACTCCTGCTTTATGTATTCCCGAGTGAGAGGTCTCTGCCCGCTGAAGCAGATCCTCCATCAGAAAGGAGACAACACACTGATCTTCGAAGCACGGTTTGAGAGTGGGAATTTGCAGAAGGTGGTCAAAGTGTAAGTTTCTAATCATTTTTTCTTTTATTAAGATGGAGTTACTATCACAGTTGTTATTATGAGCAGCCTGCTATCAGTTTCTGAGCAGGGTGTGTTACTCTGGGTTTGTAACTTGTTTTACATTAGTTGAATAAGTTTCAAAAATAGTTTCAGGTAACCTTCACATGAAATCGTCTGATAGCCGTTCCATAGCACTGAACGTTTTCTATAGGTGATAATCACCCACACAAACTGAACACCTTTTCTTAAGCACCTCCTTTTAAAGCATTGTGTGGAGAACGTTTTTAGAAGTCCTGGTTACTATTAGAAGTCCTAAAGAAGACAGCAGTTGCATTATTGACACACTCAGTGCGATTAGGCATCTTTTCCTGGCAGCTGTGTAGACTTTGATTTATGACAGTGTAAATCGGCTTTGCACCTGATTCACTGCGGGGTGCTTTTTCATGGCAGTCTGCATTATTTGACACTGCATCATGCCACAGTGCTAACCAGCATCACAACTGTTTGTCTTCTTTCTGCCTACCAGCAATGAATTTGAGTACCAGCTGACCCTGCGCACCGACCTCTACACAAGCAGACATGCGCAATGGTACTACTTCCAAGTAAGCAATACGCAGGCAGGGATGCCGTATCGCTTCACTATTGTCAACTTTACCAAGCGTAACAGCTTATATAAATGTGGCTTTCGGGCTACTCGGAAGCCGATGCTAAGAAACACAAGGTTGGCTGGCGAAGGACTGGAAATGAAATCAAGTATTACAAAAACAATGCGGGACAAGGTGGACTTCAGTATTTCTCACTCACTTGGACATTCCAGTTCCCTCATGACCAAGACACCTGCTACTTTGCCCACTGCTATCCTTACACCTACTCCAACCTGCAGGAGTACCTGGTGGCCATCTCTAAAGATCCAGTGAAGTCCAAATTCTGCAAGATTCACATCTTGTGCCATTCACTGGCAGGAAACATCGTGTATGTTTTAACTATCACCAACCCCCCCAAAAGTGGCAAGGGCACCGAGAAGAAGGCTGTGATACTAACCGCGAGGGTGCATCCGGGTGAAACTAACAGTTCCTGGATAATGAAGGGCTTTCTGGATTACATTCTTGGCGATTCAGGAAAAGCTCAACTGCTGCGGGACAATTTTGTCTTCAAAGTGATACCCATGTTGAATCCTGATGGTGTGATTGTGGGAAATCACCGCTGTTCTTTAACAGGTCAGGACTTGAACCGCAAGTACAGATCTAACATGAAGAAATATTATCCTTCCATCTGGTATACCCAAAACATGATCAAAAGGTAACCTCATTTTCTTTCCCTTTAGAATAGATGATTTTCCTTTCCACTGCCTCTCTGTTAGTGTGACTTCCCTGTCCCTTGTTGTTTTGGTATTGTTTACATCTTTGCCCTGTACCCAAGCCTTTCTGTTTTGTTGCATTTCAGAGTGGGTTATTTTTTTCTTCAGTATTGTGCAGGTTTTCCTTTAATATCCTTTCTCCATTCCTGGTAATAAGTTATATCTCCAAAGTAAAAGAGTTTTCGTCAAAACATTTTCAGCATATTTCTCCCCACTATCCTCTGCCAAAATCTACTTATCAAATTCCTTATTTCTCTCATTTTCTTCTTTTCTGGCATACAACTATGTCCCAGAATGAAGTTAGGTTCAGAATAGATCCCAGATGTCCATTTGACAGCGAAGATTGCCAAGTTTGCTGTATGTTTTGCCACAAATATGTTTGATTTCTTATGCAGACTTCCAGTCGCAGAGACATTGATATTGTGGATATAAAACTAAACCTTCGGGTATTAAACTAAACCTTCAGCTAGTAAACTAAATCCTTCTGGTTTAACTTCTGTAACAAATTAATACAAACAAGACTCTTGTGCAAAAAGCCAGTGTCAGCATTAGTACCTTTAATGTTTTTCATCTAGTTACAGCCTGTTTTAAATAAGATCTGTGTTCTTTCAAATGAATGTTTTGGCATGTAGATCCCTAGCTTACAGGGGATGAGCTCTGCGCCTGTCCTTCTTTTCCATGAGAATTCCTCTCTCTGTCTTACTGTGTGGAGACAGCCTGCACTTGTGAGTGCCCTGTAATTAATATTAATTATGTCTGCTGAAGTGCTACTCACCTTCAGCCTCATATTCAGCTACTGAGACAGATACGTTTATTACTGCTTCCTTCTTAGTTCCACCGTGGGTTTCCAACTCCTGCCCAGAGTAAAGCCCCAGGCGACAAGCTGTGGTGCCATCACATCTTCCCTCTGGAGCTCTGCTTTGACACGAATTGGGCGTTGGGGTTGTGGTTGCTAAACCCCAATGTGTCTACCAGCAAATTTTCTTTAAAAAGTTAGTTGAGCAATAATACATTGCAGAATTTGGACACATCATAAAATTTGATGCCTCCAGTTCGATAAAGGAAAGAGTATTCAGGGCCGTTTATGCTTCAGTCTCATAACTGTACAGCATGTATTATCTGACACATGTACAACAGTGAAAGAGCAGCAGATAAGAATAGCGGGTTTCAGCTGTACAACATGCTTGTGTACACATCTACAGAGCTGAATGTATATAACTGAGCCTGAGAGTTAAAACAAACACACGGACAAAGGCTGATGATGCATACACTCGTATCTTATTTCTGTGCAGTGACAAGTGTTTTATTCTGGAGGGAACTGAGCAGTTTGGCTCTAATCTAGCATACTAAGGGTTTAACTTAGAGCTCAGAATATGAAACTTGTGTAGATTTCTTGTTCTTTAGGTTACACATGAGCTTCAGTGTAATGTATTAGCTCAGACTTATTTCTGAGGTGGAGGAAAAAAAAACCCACTTTTAATAAAGTATTCTATGTCATCCCATATTACAGAGTGATGGGGGAACGTGATGTTTTTCTGTATTGCGACATCCACGGTCACAACAGGAAACAAAATGTCTTCATGTATGGCTGTGAGAGAAAGCAGCAAGCAAAAGCACCATATGTGCATCCACGTGTCTTCCCCCTCTTGCTGAGCAAGAGCTGCCCAGATAAGGTGAGCAAATGTCTGGCTAGAAACTTACTCACCTAAAAATTCAAGCACCATCTGGGATCCCTAATTTTTTGTTAAGGTATCACATCTGCTAAAAGACTGCACTTCACCCAGTGAAATAATCTTCAATTGGCTAAAACTAGAAATGGTAGGAATATGAAATTTTAACTCCTTTGAAATTCCAGTACTCTAAAATGTGTCATGCTGAATTGGGATATAAAGTTAGCATTTTTTAAAGATTTTTTTAAAAGAATGAAAAAAAAATGGAATATCAAAGTAACGTTGTTTTAACAATGTCAAAAGCTAACATTAAATATCGTGTACTCATGTATTAAATACAGCTTTACAATATATTGTAGAATTAAAAACAAACAAGTAAGCAAATAAGAAACTAAGGAAGAAAAACGTTTCTCCAGATTGTATCCTTTTGAAAACTTCTGTTGAAAATTGTGTCAAAATCACCATGTTTGTGTAAGATATTTCAATTAGGGGAAAAAAAAGTTTCGTAAGAAATGACAGCTTTTAAAATATGTCGCTTTCCAGCAAAATCTGACTGCAGTAAGCTTCTTTTGAACCAGAAAGGTTGCAAAGACTCAGGAGTAAAACAACACACAAACTAACCTACTAGATGTCATTGCATACTTGCAGCTAATGCTGTTTTCCTCAGATATCAATAATGAGGTGGTTGTGAGCTCCAGATCAGTTGCGTCAAACTGTTTGTCTATTAACTCATGAGAGAAGAGCTATTCCAACTTTTTAGTAAATACGCATGTTGGTATATAACAGGATTTGTGATAACTCAGCTGGTCAGCTGTCTGTAGAGGATCATTTAGAAACAGTAAGTACGGCCACATAAAAAATTATTTGCAGATGTCTCAGAAATCCTTAAAGTAAAATAAACTTTTAATCAAAGGGCTGTTATTTCACCTACATCTCCATTATACCAGTCATAACAGTATGCTTTGAGCTATGTTGTGCAATATTCAAGTGGAGTGAAAACTCACAATTGTTTACCTGGTAGATAAGATTTAAAAAAACTTGCAGGGTTCAAATGAAATTATTGCATCTTCCTATTTACTTCAAAGGCTAATGCCGTACCTGTCTTTTAAGTTCTCATTCCCAGACTGCCATTTCAGAGTACGAAAGAGCAAAGAAGGCACAGGTCGAGTGGTAGTGTGGAAGATGGGCATCAACAACAGCTACACTTTGGAAGCCTCTCTCTGTGGCTCTAAGTTGGGTGAGACAATTCCCTGTAGCTATTTAGTAGGAATCATGAAACAAGACCTTTACTTTGTTTTTTTCATGGAAAATGGTAGTTTGAGCTACCATCCCCTTGTTGGTCTTCTGTCTTATTGGGTAGAAATGAATGAGGATTTAAATAAGAGTTGGAAAAAACACTAAAACTAGGGCATTCAGCTAGCAACCTTTCAGGCCACCGCTAGCATTATTGCACATGTATCACGAAAGAACAATGTTAGTGGGTGGCAAATTAAGAGCAGTAACTAAAGCCAGTTGTATTTTTAGGAAATTTTGCAATAGGGAATCAGTTAACTATGCATTATAGTTAACCCCCTCTGAGTGGATAGATTTGTTCATGTAGGCAGAATAATGATCTGTAATATCATCTGTATAAAACTCCGGCAGTCATAGACCTGTCTAGCGTCTGTCAGTGAAAGATAGGCGAGTTTGCAGTCAGCCACCATCCTGAAATATCACAGATACCTAGCAGTCGGCAGGATGACTGACATTTGCCTTTCTGTCTTTTTCCTATTGACGCTGCAGGCTGCAGACGAAACACCCATTTCCATGTGAAAGACTTGGAGTCAATAGGACAGCATTTCTGTGATGCTCTTTTGAACTACTGTGTTCATAACAAGGAGGTAAGGAAAGTCCCCCCTAGGCCTTTTCTCCTGCCTCAGTTCATCCTACTGTGACAAAACGTAATACGCTACAGCGTTATAACGATAATAAATTTGACAATGGCTTTCTTTAAGCAGTAAACTTAATTTGTGGTGTTTCTTATTATTATCTGTGCCTGAAGGAACACGAGAAAGTAGTGAAACAGCAAGCTAGGGTGAACTCCAAGATCCTGAATTCTGAGGTGTTAGAGTGGGATTCCAGGTAACTTAGAACTATTCAGATATGCCACAATTTATTATATGTTCTCTGCACCTCATAAAGAGTGCCAGAGTAAATGTTAGAAATGTTACTAAATTTAGACTTTTAATAGTCACACTCCTTAATTCAACACTCCTTAAAAGATTGCCTACAAATCTTGTATCCAAACCTTAATAGCCAGTTCATTGGAAATAGAGCTCTGTACCTACCCCAGGCGGCCTTCCTGAGGAGAAATGAAACCGCATTGGTACGGAGCTTGGTCTATTGCAGCGCTTAAATCAGTATGCTTTTTTTCAGCCTTACATTTTGCAGAGCAATCTAGCCACAATATAAGGTGTATTGTTTTGGTTTTGTGTAAACCTAATTTTATTAACCATGGAAGATGCTAGTCTGATTCCACTTAGCCAAAGAGGTTAAGTTCAGGCTAATTGATAGCAGTGCAAGAATCTGTACCCTGACCAAACGACACACCTATTAAACATGATCAGCTCCTCCTGTGCCAGTGCAGACTGTGAGTGACTGCAAGATCAGTTGTGCAGGTGGTTTGTGAGAGGTGGGCATTTATGTGTGAACAGCTGTGGCCCTATGGCATTTATTAGGGAATAAAACTTTTGTACATTTCTTTTTTGGGGAAACATTAATAGGTTGGCTCTATCTCATCAAACTTTAGGTGCCCAGACTATAGAAATCAAGAGCTGAGCTTCACAACTGGTGCTGAACTGCAAGGAAATAAAAACAGGCACAAGATCTTACTGTATCATCGGAGAACTAGGAGGAGGCTTGCTGGGAACAAAGAGGATGATGTTCCGTGAGAGGATTTAGGAGGGGAGAGGGAAGGTGTGTGAAGCAGAGCTAAAAGAAACCTAGGTAGAAGCAGGACATGCCATCTGGATAGATCACATCTCTTTCAGTAACCAAGCTTTCTCTAAGGTGGTGATGCCCACTTTTTGCAGGTTAGCTGTAGGTCTGTAAAATTAAAATGTGGATCTGGAAGACAGGCATATGGAAAAGACATTTACATCTCTACAGCTAGGGTTACTGCAGAGAACACCTGCTAATGGTTGGAATGAATGCTGCAAAATACTGTTTGCAATCTCCAAATTTGGAAATTAAACAAAATAATGCTCGTCTTTCACAGCAGCCAAACTTCTGACAGCCCAGACTCCTGTGATCTTGTTGCATACCAGCTAAAACTAGGTACTAAGGTATGCTATGACTTTTTCTTGTCTTGTTTATATCTCTGTCCTGAATGCCACTGGGAAAGAACCACTAGAGTTTAACAGGCTCTATTTTGAAGAACCTTAGGATTAAGTCAGTCGGAATAGTGTTTAACAAATCAGTAGTCTATAGAGGTACAGTCCACATGAACAGAGCAATAGGATTAATTTTCCCTATAGTTTAACCCAGACTGTCCAGAAGGTGGTGGTTTTGTTCCAAAAGAAGGTGGCTTTCTACCTGTCAGGTTCTGCGGCACAGCTGAGCAAGCAGAGATAGGGTCAGGGTGAGGAGGAGAAGGGCACCGGCTCCAAGCACAAGAAGTATCGTGCCCATGTGCACTGGTGTCAGCCATACTTTCAGATACCCGGTTCAGAGTGTTCAGGAGTTGTGTTCTTCTCTCACACGTGCAGGCAAGTCATCACATTGGTGCTAAGTGCTGTCACCATCAGACTGCCCCACTGCCTACTTCTAATCTCATAGGCAAATGTAGCCCCAGATTTAACAAAGTGCTTTCGCTGTAGGGCAATGAGACATTTTATTTTCCTGAAACCTGTATTTCCTTGTTTTGATGAAAAGAACGGCTTGAAACATGGCTTTTTGTTCTTGTTTACTTGGTGTTTATTTCTTTGGTGTGATTACCATAATATTACTCAAGATGTTTCCTGTAGATAAGCAAAACAAATGTTTGTGAGTGTATTACTTTTAGAAAGCTTGTGGATGAATTTTAGCCAACAATAATAGTTCCTATAAATTGTTGCTTCCTGTTTGTGACATAAATACAGTAAATAAACAACAGTAAAAAGGGGAAACTAGTACCAAGACTGTGTACTAAGAGTGTGTAAAACTGAAGTGACCCCTGTAACACTTTGCAAAACATAGAATCATAGAATAGTTTGGGTTGGAAGGGACCTTAAAAGGTCATCTAGTCCACCCAACCTGCTGTGGGCAGGGACATCTTCAATTAGATCAGGTTGCTCAGAGCCCCGTCCAACCTGACCTTGAATGTTTCCAGGGATGGGGCATCTACCACCTCTCTGGGCAACCTGTGCCAGTGTTTCACCACCCTCATTGTAAAAAATTGCTTCCTTATATCTGGTCTAAATCTACCCTCTTTTAGTTTAAAACCATTCCTCCTTGTCCTGTCACAACACGCCCTGCTAAAAAGTTTGCCGCCATCTTTCTTATGCAGATAGGCATTTCAGATGAGTGGGCTGGTTGATAAATTGCATGATTTGGAGTTTTAAATCTACTTTCAGAGATGACAGTTTGAAACATGATGTAGTCAGATAAACTCTGGTGAGTGCACTTTTGGTGAGGGAAGCTGCCACGGATCCCTTTATGTGCTTTGCCCCTCCCTGGAGGCATTTGTCCCTGGAGATGTTATCTGGAGACACGTTTGTGCAAAGTCCAACGGTTCCACTTAGTCCCACTGTCATCCAGAGTTTAACCAAAACAAAACAGGGTTTTGTACTTAAGGAAGGTGAAGTCCAGACAGACTTTCCACTCACTCAGCCCACCTGGGGGGTAGTAATTTCTGATGGAAGGGCTACAAGGGTTGTTTCGACTTTCCATGTTTTCCCACAGCCTGAAATTTATTCCCCTATTCTGTTCAGTGCTAAAGAACCAAGCAGGAATTTCCACCACTGATGCCATGGTATTTCCAAGACTATATTAGTTACAGAAGGTCAACTGTAGTGGGTTGGATAAAAAGTCTCTTTTGCACAGTACAAGGACTGGTAGCAGAGAGTTAGTGAAAGTACGCAGAAGAGGGATGAGTTTTGAGATATTTTTTCCTTAATGTACCCTCTGTCATGTTTGTTCTTATAACGCTACCTTTGGGATTGAGTTTATTCATATGTGAATAATAAATCCACATGGGCACATTTCCCAGTGCTGGATTTAAAAAAAAATTGTTCATGAAAACTTTAGAATGAAAATGGTGAATGGACTCTAAAGTTAGCAGCATTTTCTGGTTAACACCAAGTATCCTGGGCCTTTTAGTACTTCTCAGCCCTCCATGCTTTCTTGCCCCACCTCCTTGTCTGGCTGGCAGTATGCCTGTGCACGGGGGTGTGACATGGGGCTGGCAGCTGTGAGGACTGGCAACTTGAGAAAAATTTGCCTAAAACTCTGAGCCTTTCCACTTCATTTGCTAAAAATAGCCTTGTTTGTGTCAAAACACTCACCATGCCGGTCAGTGGGATTGATTCCAGTTTTTTCTGACGTCCGTAAGCGCCATTTCCTTGTCTATAAATGGTACATAGAAGCAAGACAGGCAGGTTCGCCTGATTGTCTGTGACTAAGCTGTAGATTGAGCAGGCTGCCACATAACTCTCGTTCATAACTGCTTATTGCAAAATATCTGTGTATGGTATTCATAGAATCATAGAATCATTTTGGTTGGAAAAGACCCTTGAGATCATCGAGTCCCAACTGTTAACCTAATGCTGCCAAGTCCACCCCTAAACCGTGTCCCTAAGCACTACGTCTGCTCATCTTCTAAATACCTCCAGGGATGGTGAGTCAACCACTTCCCTGGGCAGCCTGTTCCAGGGCTTGATAACCCTTTCAGTGAAGAAAGTTTTCGTAATATCCAATCTAAACCTGCCCTGGCGCAACTTGAGGCCATTTCCTCTCGTCTTATCGCTAGTTACTTGGGAGAAGAGACCAACCCCCACCTCACTACAACCTCCTTTCAGGCAGTTGTAGAGCGCGATAAGGTCTCCCCTCAGCCTCCTTTTCTCCAGGCTGAACAACCTCAGTTCCCTCAGCCGCTCCTCATAAGACTTCTTCTCTAGACCTTTCACCAGCTTCGTTGCTCTTCTTTGGATGCGCAGGGATTGGGATTAAAGGCCCTATAATGAGATTTATCCAGATGACATGGGAGCTGTGGAACCCCATTGGACAACTGTGATTTCAGGGGACTTTCAAACTCAGAAAAAGAATTGGAGGAGTGTAACACTGCTTTAGATAACCAAAGTCCAGACAAATACAGAAGACCATTGCAGAAAGTTGGGGTATTGTTTCTCGTCCATTTAGTTTAGTCTTTAAACCTGGTAGACTTGCGTGGTAATATACATAAAAGAAACAGCCAAGAGCAAAGAAGGGCAGGGATGCCTTCCTAGAAACACTTGAGAAGAGCCATACAGAACCCACACAAGAACATTTGTTAAAACTTAATTACTTCAGGGTCTGTACTAAATAATGGATTAGCATATTCCTTATCCCAACAGACTTTTCATACGATGTGATGAGCCATTTAACAGCCACTTTCTGTCCTTCCTTGTCTCCTCCTGCCACATTCCTTGCTGTGTATTCCTTCCACTTATATCCCTCTGATGCTCAGTCCCTGCCATGACCTGCTTTAACACACTAATCTGATGGGAAACAAACCCAGCAAAAAGAATGAGATGGTTTTCTGCTGGGTTAATGAGTTAAATCAGCTCACAAAAGATTTTTTTGAGCATCAGAGCCGGTTTAAGGGATGGAGGAAAACACTAGCTAGGAGCAGGGATCAAAGTGGCAGAGTTTGGGGTGGGGGAGGCAGGACCAAGGACAAAGGAAAAGAGACTTTCTCCTTCAGTAGCAGGAAGCCCTTAGGAGATCTCAGCGGTCTGTGAAACCACAGCTTTAAATGATTACCCAAACCTCCCTAGTTCAAAAGTGACTGCACTTTAGAAATGAGTCACTTATTTAATACACAATAAAGAGGAGGCTTTTCCAACAGAGATGCCTCTGGGTACAGAGCCCGTCCCATCATGTGCCTGTCTTAGGAGAGGATGAGCATGTTCAGGACTGAACACAGCTTTGGCCACCTAAGAGCCTGATTCTGTAAGAGTATGCCTGCCAATACCTATAAACACCAGTATACATTGCAAAACTATTAGTTAAGTGGAGCTTCTCTAGGTCCTCTTCTGTAATTTCTGTGCTGAAGCATAGGCAAAGACATCTTTCATGCAATGAAATTGTATGAATTGCATTCATGCAACTTTCATGCAATGAATTAAAGTGCTTTTTGCTGGATGTATACTAGGACCAAAGCACATCAGAGTGGTATTGTTACTATGTAAAGAAAGTAAAAACAGTTTATCAAATGAGTTTGAAAGAATAGTACATTGCAATTCCCGCAAGAAGTTTTTTTTTTTTTGTTCTTTTCATGATTATGGGCATTTTCCCATGTGGATCTACTTCAGTGACTAATTAAGGTTATTAGATCAAAAAACTTACCAAAATTTCGGTTGTTGTTCTTGATGGAAGTTCTTAAAGGCATTTGAAAAAGGTAAATAGCCAGGAATATCACAGGTACAGTAGAGTTTTTGACAGAAATTCATGCTGGAGCTGTACGTAGCCCTCAATGGCACTTTGCTGATGTTCAGCCTAGAAAACTATATGGCCCTCAGATGTAAAATACGAGCACTGTTATTGTTGCCTGGAGAAAGCAAACTGTCCTTTGGAAAGAAGCCATCACATTAATATTTTGATGGGTAATATTCTTTTTATGTACATGAACATTATAATGCTGGTTGCTTTATTAGTGCTTTCATTGATTCAATAGGTAGACCAGTGCTTCCCAAACTTTTTGCATTTTATGCCAATCTTTCTTTTCAGAAGCCCCTACATCAGAAAAACAGAGCAGTGGCAATAAATACTACTGAGAAAGCTAGGCTCTCCAGGTTCCCAGACTAAAAATAAACAAGCCAAATTGAGTGGGAAGTGAGGTCCCTTGTCAATATGATATGTTTGTGTCCAGGTTCATAAATATTTGCTGAACAACAACAGCATAAGGAATTCAATCTTGAGCAGCTTGCTTACATGTGTTCCTTCTGGCATTTTGATTATCATGTTTATCTGCAACTCTTTTTTTTCTTTGTAACTGTAATATTCCCTCATGAATTAAAATGGCTACATACTATTTTGTGTGCAGGAAAAAACCAAAACATCAGGAGAACATTTTCACAGCATTGCTAAGGACAGAAGTCATGAAAGCAAAAATGTGAGTGTTTTTCATCCCGATAGAAACATGTTCTGCTCTTTTTCTGACCAGAGATTTAATTCAACCACTGTAACTTTAGACAAATAATTCTGTCACCAAAAGCTGCTGACCTAGAATGCCCATGGCTTTTTATTGTCTATTTCATCTTTGAATGAAGTATCAACATCAACAAGTCTGGGACAGGAAAAAATGGTAAAATTTTGTCTCATGAATATATTATTTGATACATTCAGATCTTTCTGCCAAGGAGTATGCCTTGGCGCTGGAGATTATACCAGCTCTTCTTCAGTCTCCAAAACTACTAACACCTCACTCCCTCAGCTGGACCTGTTTCACTTCCATTTTCATTGAACAAGATTTTTGCCAAGTCCATTAAAACATTTTCTGTTGTGTTTTCCAGCCCAGTAGAGTGCTGTGAAGAGAAGAGAAAGGGAAAAGTCACAGGACATTCTAGGGAAACAGGCAGTAAATTTTTTTATTAACTGTTTATTATTTTTATTAACTATTTAAATTTTTTTATTAACTTTATTTATTTTTTTATTACCACGCCCCAGCTCTGAAATATTGTGCTGACAATATTTGTAAAGCTGCGTCATGCCCCTTCCTACCATTCAGAGTGTGTGATGTGGTACTCGGCACTAGCTGGCCTAGCAACTACCATGGGATTAAATTTATTAAAAGGTCATTGCCGGAATAGTTGGTATAAGATCTAATCTTTTTTAAAAACGTCACTTCTCCATTATTGCTGTTCAGCATCCTATGCAACTATTTAGAAAATGTGAACCTCGAGGTAGTTGAAAAACACTTAAAAATCCTGGATGAAAACAGTGGAGTCTAATGTTATGTTCCTACTTTCATGAAAAGGAATTTAACTTAAAATTTTTTTATAATGCTGAGCACCCAACAGCTTGCAAAGTGAACAAAAGTTGCTGAGTTTTCTGAGCTTTTGAAAATCAGGCCAAATACTGAATACCTAGCTTGTCTTCTGCTTAAAAAAAAAAAAGGAAAGGAAGAAAAAGAAGAAGCCTGATCTTGACATGTTAACTGTTTTCCCACTAGTTACTGAACTAGTTATGAAGTGCCTGATCATAAAGATGATGATACCTTTTTATCATTCAGTCTTTTGGAATTTAATAATATTAATAATTCCTTCATACTTTATTCTGTTTCACAGATTCAAGGCATTGAAACTCAACATAAGATATTTCAGGTACTTGACCCAGTGAAAAAAGGTAAACATTATATGTTTGTTTAATTCTTAAAATCCTAATAAGCCTTTTTTTTTCTACAATCTCAAACCTCAGTAAAAAGTATGTCCCAAAAGATAAGTACAGAATTCTTTGGCTGGGATGTCACTCAGTCTCAGCACTTGGAAGAGCTCATTTTTCTTTAGTTTAAACTGTCGTCGTCACATTATTACACTCTGCTTTACTGATTGGGAACAGTGTCACTGGAGAAAAACTGAAGCCGAGTCAAATTCCAGAGAGGTGAAAAAGTATTTGTTCCTATTGGCAGTAGGCTACACACATCTGTAATAATGTGCTCATTTGGGCCAGAGAGACTAGAGGAGGAAACATTCACTGAAGTCAAACAAGGCAGCCCAAATCCCATGGAAAATTGGGATCAGCCAAAACTTTTTGGTTTCAGTACAGACAAAATGAAAGAAGCAAATATGGAGGCTGAGGAAACAGAACTGGAGGACTTGTGTCATTGCAAGCACGAGGAAATCTGGGAAAGATTTAGGTGTCAGAGTGAACAAGTAGCTCAACATGAATTATCTTCATACTGTGCCATGAGGACAAATACAGTTTTTACCCATGTGAAAATAGAAGGAGGGAAAAGCTATCTTGTCTTCTTTGTAGAACTTCTTTGAGACTACTGCTGAATTACTTTGACTACTTCTGGTGTCATCATTATTTTAAAGAATTTTTTAAAAAAGAAGAATGCAAAAGAGAATCCCTCAATGTATGTGAGAACTGGAGACAACCTCTTGTCATGGCACTTAAGAGAGCTCAGCCACTTTATGATGAAATGAGACTTTACGGGATGAAAATTGTCTCCTAGACAGTAGAGTAGCTGAAAGTAGCAGAGAGAGCCTCAGTCCATGAAAAAGAAAGCATGAGAAGCTGTGACTGCAATTGATAACAAATTTGCGTTAGAAATAAGTGATGCATGTTTTGGCAGGGAGTCAGAACGCCCGTTAGTGCCAACTCCACACCAGATGTGGTGGGTTCTCTGTCCCGCTTCAGTCAAACACACAGTCTACAACAGGGTCCACAGAAAACTGAATGAAGTTGCTAGCCTATTTTTCATGGTAGGCAAAACAAATTATGAAATGATCTGTGGTTCTTTCAGGCCTTAAAAATCTGGTTTTCATAAACTTACAATTTTAATGTTTCACGTTAAAGCAGAATAGGCTTCTTACAGGAATGTAGAGTTTATTCAATCTGGGAGTTTAAGGATAGGGTTTGGTAGAGTTTTTGGTAGAGTTTTAATAGAAAACGTTGCTGTGGACAGAGTACTGAAAAGCAATGGAATTTGTTATGCTTAGTGTCAAACTTTGTGGCTTCGCAGATACCCACAAAGGCATGAAACAGCCCACTATCAAGCATACAAAATGAACAAGTTTTTCTGTGAAGAAACTAGCAAAGTAGAAATATCCTGAATAGAAAGCTACCTGTCCTCATCCCACAGTGCCATAAGTCAGCCTTCATTGATTTTAGCCATTGTTACAATTTTTATTTACTCCAGTAAACACCTGAGCAATGTTAATTACAGCATCGCGTCACTTTTCTTAGATTCTTACAGCTCGCATTATTGGCAAAATTTTGCAAAGCCAATAGTACATTTCTCTTCAGTTCTGACCTCTCCTACACAGTTAAACAAGCCTCATGAAATATTCCGAGAATTACAAAAAGAAAAAAAAAAGAATTCTTCTCCTTGATATAAGAGCTTTAAAATCTTTTCCAGATGTCATGTCAGCAAATTATACAGAACAGTACTTCAGCCATTGTTTTCACAAGCAGAGATCTAGAATTCCTCAGTGAGGACTGGATAGCAATATTAAAGTAGTCATACATATTATCTGTGTTTTAATATAAATCTGCAAGTTTTATAGATGCATAGGGAACTGTCACAGAGCAGTTAAACAGAGGAACGTGAGAACATATCACTTACTCTCTGCCTACACTAAGGATACTGGAATTTATTCTCAGGACGATCCTTATTCATTCATTCACACTTTGGGTGCTGAAAATCTAACAATGTCATGCTGTAGCGGTATGTTTTAGTAATGACTTTGTGCTTGGTTCTGAATTCCTGTCTTGCTTTTCTCAGACATGCACCTGGAGCTATTCTACCTTGTGACTACTTTGTTTTTGTCTGGGAGAACTTAACCAGAAAAAAATAAAACAAAGTAGCATGGTAGCTAGAAAACTAACAGATGAATATTTGGTTTGTGAGAGGGCTTGTAGGAAGGATGTGCCTGTGATAGGAGAGGACTGGATTCATTGATTGAGGGGATCCTCCGTTCTTAATGCATTTTTTAAACCAATGTAAACATAATTGGAAGGTTTTCCCGTGTTTTGCCTTCCCTACTTAATTTTGGCCAGGTAGGTTAAATACTGTTAATAAAATTCTGTATCAACAGTATAAAGCACCTCTTCGTTTAGAATAAAAGGAGCTTCAAAATGGTGTAGGTATTATTTATGTCCAAGGGACGTGCCTCCCCATAGACTGTCAGACCTGGTTCATCTCCGCCATTGGTCATGGACCTCACTCAGCAGTCTCCTGCCTCACCGTACCCCGCAGGTGAGGTATCTGCAGTGCAGCCCTAAAGCCAGCTGCAGCTAACCCGGTCCTCGGCCGGCTGGTAAGCTGCATCTGCCGGGTCAGGTCATGCTGAGAGAGAGGCGGGGGCCTGGGCGGCAGCAGTGATTTTGCCACTTGAGGAGATGTGGTCTTCACCTGCCGTCAGTGTCGGGGCCGTGCCTGTCACACCAGCCGGCGCGCTGGAGATCCACGTCTCAGGAAAGAGCCACCTGCAGTACGGAGGGAAAAATGACGTCAAAAGTGATTCCCCCACTGCCAGCCTCTAAGTCTGGGCACAAATCATTACAGCTGTAATTGGCTTCTGTGGGACAAGCGGTCCAGTTACAGTTTAAGTACAGTACAGTTGAGTACATTTAAGTGTTATGACTGATGGGGGCTTGCCTGCCAAAGAGAAGATTAATAAAGAATGCATTTTTCGATGTTTTTGCAATCTTGGGTGACTTGAAAGCTCTTTCTTCCCCAGCTGCAGCTGTTTGTTCCTAGCTATTGTATACCATACCCAAGGGTAAAAATGTAACAGATCACGTTCTTGTGGGCTTTCCTGAAATTGACGTTGCTCAGAGGAAGGAAGAAACCAAACCAAACCAAACCAAAACAAACCACAAATCCTGGCTCTTAATATTTTGTTACTGTGTTTTTTAGATCCGGACTGGAGTACTATCCCACAGCCTGTAGAACACTTTATATCCCCTTTTTCTCCCTCCTACGGCTCCTCCAGAGATGTCTTATCAGCAGGGTGTGTAGTGAAGGCAGGTGCTGAGAGGAGACAATTTCTAGCCCAAAGGTCGCTGTCACTCGGGTCCTTTCATCTCACCTGCGTGGGTCCTGTTCAGCTGCTGCCCGAATGCAGTGGCACCACCGCTCTGGAGGCTGCCACACTACTTAACTTCTGGCTTCCCTGGGTGCTGGCACTGCTCGTGCCCCAAGGCACCTTGTTCTTACCCTGCAGCGAGCACTAGCAGCTGAGCAGCTCACGAACACGTGTCACCTGTCAAGATTCATTGGGTGGCGCCGGCTCTTCTTCTCTCCCACTCCCACCCATGTTGCTTGACCGGTGGGGGTCGGCATAGTACTCGTGCTCTGGAGATGTCTGTTGTGACTTTAGTCCAGTGTCATTTGAATGTCAAACACTTGCTTTCCTTGGACTGAGAACATATTCTTCAACAGCTGCATGCTTACCAAAACAAAATAATCATGTTGCCTTTGGCACCTTCACTTCCTGATTTACGGTTCTATGCATAGCGGAACGGTTTAAATGGGGGCTACCTAGAGTATCTTTTTCCCAAAATAGCCTTTATTAGGCGAGAGATGAAGAAAGGGAGGTGGGCATGTGAGCTGGAATCTGCTCAATATGAAGAAAGTCTTAAGCCCCTTAATACTTAATAGTCGTCTGAGTAAGTGGCTTGATGTCCAGCGATGCCTGCTTACTGTAACTGCTTACTGTCACTCTGCTTACTGTTGCGGTAACAGGTGCAGCTGATACAGTGACTGTATCAGCCTCAGCCAGTTATTGAGTCTGAACTGGCCAAGACAAAATTTGGATGTTTCATTGTGTTGATTTTTTTTTTTAAGAGATGCACTTTCAGTATTTTTCTTTTTTCTACTTTTTACAGTAAAATTGCCAATTACGGCCTCTGCTAAACAAGGAGGAGAGGATTTCAGGTAGGATGCTATTATATTTTACAGGTTTCTAGCATTTTTCACAAAGCAGGAGTGAGAGAATGATCCCAGCCTGATTTCTCTGCAAATCCACTCTCCTCCTTTTTATGCTCCTCTGACATTGTGCTTCATTGTTTTTCATTCATAACCTAGACAGCTATCCTTGGCCACTTCATCCCATGGGTGACTGCAGTGGAAAGTGATGTTAGAGGAGCAGAGAATCCTCTTTCCTCCATCTCATCTGGAGCACCAGACCCCCTCCTTCAGCACATAGCTGAAGCTCCTTTCCCCACAGAAGAGGGGCACAGGCGCTGATCTGGTGCTTTCCTGGAGGAAGGGATGATTGCTGCTGCCTTGGGAGGGAGGGAAAAGAGAGGGCCATACAGCTACTAGGAAACAGGACAGAGGTGAGAAAATAAAGGCCAAGCCAGGCTAGGTGGCACAGACAGTCCAAAACAGACAGTTACTAGTTTAGAATGGTTGGATATCTTAAAAGCACAATATTGTCTTGGTGCTGGTGCATAGCTCGTTGCTAGTGCATTCCCTTCACTTCCAGGTTCTGGTGCTTTGGTGATGAACAATGAAGGTCGTACACTCTTATGGGTCTGCAAGGCCCCATGGCGGTAACACTGACGATCAGCGTTGATTACTTTCTTAAGTACCCACCTACTGATAGCATAAAATGTTCTGTGTCTTGCCAAGCGTACGTGTGGCTGTTGTTGGGTAACAGAGCAAAGTGGAGTTAGCTAGCTAGTTGGATTGCAGCGGATCCTGCCACAAACACCTTATGAAATAATACATATTAATTTGTTCACACTAAATGATTTCAGGGACTCCAGCTTTGCATCTTACAGCTCAGACTTTGCTACACAAACTTGAAAATTTTAGGCTTTCCCCTGATAAAAGAGGAAAGAAATGTCTTTGGTGTCTGTCTTTAGTTCTGTGACGATAAGGTAACCCTCTGTTGCTTCTGTGGTGGGTACTTCTGGCTGACTCAGAAGGGATAGTGGTATAGTGGCTACATGGTATTGGCAATAGTGTCCTTAAGAGAGTATGATGGCATTGTGGTTCTTTGTAGTTTGAAATACAGTAAATTACTTCTTTTCTTTTTTCTTTTTTTCTTTTTTTTTTCCCCTCATATGGTTCTTAGGAAATGCTTCAGACTAAAGTAGCATGAATTTTACCTGTAAGGATTTTCTATTGTGTGTGGTCATCTTTATGTATATCTTGTCATGAATTTGTGTGGAGATAAAATAATTTTTTGGCCTGACCTCTGTGTGTTTTAGCTCTGAGAGTCTCACCCATGATGCTAAAGGCAATCATGAAAAGCCATCTGTGCCACAGGAGGCAGGAAAAAGTGTGCGCCGTGATACGATCCTATCCACGAGAGAAAATTTCCGTTCATCCAGCTTTGATCTGGTCTCCCAGAAGGTGAAGAAACACAATGGCAAAAGTGTCTCCAAGTCTGCAGAGAAGACATTTCAATATTTAAAAGGTTTCTCAGTTATTGTTCTATTCGAAATACACCAAAGAATAGGGTTTAGTTCTGTTTGGTGGGTTCCTTGGTCTAGCTATCTCAAGGTACTGAAAGACATAAGACAGAAGGTAGCAGTGCATCAGCAGTGCTGGAAAACTCCTCTGTGTTCAGCAGCAGCTGATGCACTGTGGCAGGTACCAGAACTGGTGTCATGGAGCTTCCCAGCTGAGACACGAGAGGTCCAGGAGCTCATTAACCTCTTTGTGAACAGCACAGGGAAAAGAGCTTGGAAAATCTCAACCTAATGGCAAAAGATAATGCCTCTGACCCTGCACTATCCTTCTGCAGTTACTGGTGGGAGAGGCTCTAGCCATCGGTTCATTGCTTTTCATCTGTATCAGCATGCCATAAAGGGATGTACAGTCTGATTCTGTGAAAGGTTGGAATTAGCCTTTCCAGGGCGGGTCAATAGAATGTCATATTGCTGGAGCAATAAAACAAGGTCCTGTGCCTATGGCTGAAGTTTCCACATTTTAGCACTAGATTTTGAATCATGCTGTGGCTCTCCTTTAGTAAAGGAAATGTTTCTGCCATAATACCACACTTCCTTGTGAAGGAAACCAAAGCCATGTACTTTTCTAGTAAGCAGTAACTCCGAGGTAGTTGATAATGGATTTGTTTTTTCCTCCTTTTTGGCTCAGGTCATGATCGTAGTGCAAAGAGCAATTCAAAAAAGGAAGAAAGGAAAATGAAGGAGAGGCTCCCCTCAAAAAGCACAAGGTCCAAGAAAACCAGGACAGCAAGCCAAGATGTAAATTTTGGGAAGAGTAAATCCTGCCAGGCACAAGATACACTGAAGTTCTCTCTGCCGCTACTGCCTGAAGCAGAGGACAGACAACATGCTGCAAAATACTGGGGTATATTTTGGAGCCCCAGTTCTTCAGCCAATGAAGGCACATGAAAGTGTCATGTATCTGATTTACTTAAACAATTCCCAAGACTTTGGTTATGGATTATGACTCTACCAGCGAGGCAGAAGATATCTGCAGAAATCAAAAATCTTCTTGCTCTTTTTTTTCTGAAAAAGAGTTCACACATATTGGCTGATGTACACATGAAGTTTCTCCTACCACATGAAGAAGTATCCCAAATTCTAAGCCAGTTTAGCAGGGAGTCTCTCCTGAATATAAAGTATATGTCTTAAACAATATATACTGGTTTTGAAGCAGACTCCGCTTCCAGAAAGAGCTCTGTGAAGAGCTAAGTCCCCCCTCTTCCTTTTTTTCCTTTTTTTTTTTTCTTCTTCACTCTGTTTGGAAGTTCCTGCTCTCCCCTGGGCATCCACGCACGGTCACCTTGGAGGCAGGGTGCTGTAATAGAATAAACCAGTATGGCCATTCATGTGTTCTTACATACCTGGGTAATATTTTATTCATTACAGTGATATACCTGCATAGTTTGCATTTTCTTAACGTGTATGCCATTGTACAGACATTTGGGAGAAGAGATGAAAAATACGCTGCTTAAGACAGGGACTGAGTTTTGCCTCCTTTAAATTTCCTAGCACTTAGGGTTGCCCAGTGAGCAAGTCGGTGGGCTTCCTCTCTCTACCTCATCTCTGTCCTACAGCATGCTCCATTTTAATCCGTACATTGGAACCTACTGCTACAAAATCAGGGCCATCAAGTTTTGAGCATTTGAGAGGGGCTGAGCTAGAACTGTCAATAATAAATAAAACCTAAATTATTTGTGTCCGCAAGAAGAAAGAATTGGCCAAATACTTAAAATGTATTGCTGGAAGGAGATATCCCACAGAGCCCCTCTGTTGTGCACTGTGTAAGAAGGAAGAGGAAAAATCGTATCGTATTGCAGCAAGACAAATGCAGTAATAAAGACAAAAAATTAGACACATAGGCACAAGCCATCATTACAAGGCCTCCCAGAGACAAGTGGGTCAGCTTTCTGTCACGGCTAGAACTGGATGCCAGTATGGTGAAGAAGGGCACCTTCCAAGCTAAAGGCTGCAGCCAGTCCTGGGGAATGCGTTCCAGGAGCCTCACATCGATACCCTGCAGGATTACGGTTCAGTCTTGTGGAATCCTAAATGCACACATGTAGACAGCACAAAGCCATTTAGCTTTGCACTGCCTTGGGCTCCAGCTCGTAGGTTGCCAGCAACCTCCTCATGACAGGTATAGGAAGAAAAGCATAGAGTTGGTTTTGTTTCACCAAGATCTATTTTTAGTTGTCAGCAGATTACAGATGAGAAAAAAAAATAGTCATTTTATGATTTCTTCTGAATAAAAGTGATTTCTAAACAATGTAGAAGAATATGAAGTGAACTCCAACCTCTCTTCTCACCAGTCTAAGGACTCCGACAGGAATCCCTCAAGTCTGGTACAGTGGGGCAGTACTAGCTATAGCTGAGAGGATTTTTGAGTAACTAGAGGGAACAGAGTTCTGCTGTGGAGATTCCTCAGGAATGAGGACCAGGGTCATGACCAACTTCTGGGAAGCAAAGGTAGTAGCTTGCTTTTAAAACAGCAGGCTAAAATAAGGAAAACACTTTTGAAAGTCCCAGCTCATCTCGTGCTTTACTTGTGATTGCTAATACTACTAGAAGTGCTGACAGCGTTCCTGTGTGTGCTTTAACCAAGCCACAAGAAACCAAGAGCTGCAGAGCAGTTCATTCCACTCTAAAGCCATGTGAACATCTCCTTAACGCACACAAGAAATTACATTTCTATTTCAGGAAACAATTCCAGGAAGAAACGATTGCGCAGGAATTTAGTGGAAGCTGGCTCCTGGGAAGTGCTCTGCTTTCCCACCCACAGACACCAGGCCCCAGCAGCCCAAACGCTCCATCCAATCTCTCCTACCTCCAGGCACACGTATGCAGAAGCCCTGCTCTCTTTCTCCTCTCCTTTTCCATTCTTTCTCCATGAGACCTGTTGATGATCATCCCCCTGCTTACCCCACCCCACCCCCATCACACCTATCCTCCCCATCTGCTCCATCATCAGATAAACTTTGAGCATCTGAAGCCAAAGGGGCAGGCAGGGCACACCTGTAAAATGTCCCTAGGAAGGAGAACAGCAGGGCAGATTGCATCCTGCCCAGCCTTCAGGCACAATCTTCCCTGCCCAAATGCCTGGAAGGAGAAGGCAGGGGAAGTACCTGCCAGAGAGGCAGCCAAAGGTGTGGAAGGAGGCTTCCAGAATAAGAAGATCCGTGGTACCAAGGGCAAGTCTTGAGCCAGAGGTTGACTGTACCTCTCCCTGCTGGCAGCCTTGGCGTCCCAGGAGGCATTACAAGCAGCAGAGACTGAGATCCTGCAGGGGGGAGACATAAGGCTCCTCGGGAAACACTGAGGAGTGCTTCTGCCATAGGTGCACAATCAGGCAACCAGCTCTGGCCAGGAAGATGCCACGCTCCAAAAGTAATGTTCCTAAATGGTGGATTTATTGCTCTGAGCAGGGCAGAGGAGGCCAGAGAGGAGGAGGTGTGTGCAAAGGCTAAAGCCAGGATGTGTGGCCATCTGTCACGCTCATGAAGGCTGAGGCGTAGGGGACGGGAAGGGAATCAGACACCTATCTAGGAGGACAGTGGCTCGAGGGAGAAGTGCTGTGGCATGATGGAGCAGACCCACTGTGGCAGTCATCCTGATGGCCCCAGCAAACAGGACCCCAATGCAAAGTGAGCATGGTTGTGAAGGAGCTGCTTGTGCCTCCTGCCTGTGGCAGCAAAACAGCAACCTCCCCTGCGATGCTGAGGTCAGCTAAGGAGCTGCCTGATTACCAGACCCTTTTCCTTCCTGAATGACAGAAAAGTGAGTGGCGTGAGGCGAAACTGCGTGACCCCTCCTCTTGAGAGCACAAACATGCCTCCTGCCAATGCATGTTTCCTTACTGAAACACAGATCTCGCCTCGGTGATCTCTGCTCATACCTCAATTTCCCAGCCAGCAGCCCCAATGGTAGATGATGGCCATACTCAGCCCCAGGGCTTCCTTCACCATTCACAACATTCAGCTCAGCAGCTATGGCCTGCTAGGCTTTATTTGCTGCAAGCCTTCTGCCCCTGCCCCTGATTTCTCCCACCATAACAGCTGCCCAAGCCAGCTGTGATCTGAACCACCTCAATGCAGATTCTTGTCCTTCTCAATGCTAAGATTATCCCATGCACACAGGCCAGATAGGAAGGAAGGCACCTCCCCACCACCACCTGCCTGATGGCTCTATCCATTGAGTTTCTCTTAAGGCTTCCTCCCCTATTTCCTTCCACCTCCCTTGTGCTCTTGGATGTGAGTGCCAATATTACAGGCTCACAACCTATGTACCACCCGCAAGTTTCCAGACCATGCCTCGATGTGGAATTACTAGGTGGGACTCCGTGAGCAGCTTCATGGCTAGGTGTCCCACATGTATCACCCCCCCAACACGCATCCCTCTAACAGACCCACCACCAAGGCTGCTTATAGGACAGGACAAATGGTTCTGGATCTCACCAGGAGGACTAAAGGAAGGAGAGTTTTGCCCCTTTCACCACTCGAGGTTTCACAGGTTTCCTGTCGCAGCAGGCAGCTTGCCGCTTCTCCTGCGCTGTGCCTGCGTAGGCACTGTGTCTGCAGGCGAGGGGGAGCTTGGGCGAAGCTGGGTCTGGGAAGCAGAGGCAGGGGAGCGGCGTTCAAAGTGCAAGAAGGGCAAAGTGGTCAGTGAACTCCGACAGTGCTGCAGTACTGGGGTCAGCACTGGGACGGTCAGTCACCTCCACAGAAGTGTCCAAGCAAAACAAACTCGTCTCAGCCCCCACGGACATACAAGCCACTCTAGTAGCACAACTTTCCTGGGTGAGCTTAGCCTGGTCAGTTATTCACGTTGGTTAGCACAGCCGGGAGAAGAAAGTGCAAACCTGCCCACGGCTTGGACAGCTCGGCTTGTTTTCTTGCTCATATGTCGATGACGCAGTATCAGGGAGGAGCAGTGCACCAGGCTCCCATGGCCCTCAAAACTGAAACAGAAAGCAGGAACAGCTGCCTGTGACACAACAGGGGCTGTGGTGTCAGAGCCCAGCCAGCACGGGACCTAGCAGCAGCCACAGACCAGCTCAGCTCGCCAGGGCAGCACCTCAGCCCTCTCCAGCGTGTTTCAGCCCCCCCACCCAGCCAGATGGGCAGCCCGTAAGTATCCTCCACTGGGTCCCCCACCTTTTTAATGCTGCTGGCATCGAGGGGAGCTGCCAGGAGAAGTGGTGCTGCAGGGTGCAAATGTCTGGGAGGGAGCACGTCCTTCCCTAGCTGTGGGACACTTCTGGGGCAGTTCCTCCGCAGTCTGGTCTGCATCCCGCTGGCTGGGTTCTGTTTGGGTTTCTGTTTGCCAGCAATCCTTAGCTTGTCAGCAGCCTTTCTTCACCTGTGGTTTCCCTGCAGCCTGAGGGGGAAAGAGGGATCCTGGGGGGGAGCAGGTGGCTTGAAGGAAAGGTGCCCAGTCCAAAACTGCCTTCCTTTCCCACCGCTCTTGCACGGCGTTACTCCCCCCAGCAGCCGGGGAGGGGGGATGTAGGAAAGCCAAGTCTTCCGGAGGGCTCTTCAGTGCAAGAGAAAATGCCCATTCCCTTGCCCCTTTGCATTCAGCCTGTTCACTGCAGAGGGGTCTGGCGGCTCCACAGAGATGTTTGTCCCTGCACAGAGGCCAGATCCTGCACCGGAGCTGCGTGCCTTGGCCTCCCCGTCCCGCTGCCTTTGCTCAGGCACTCGGCCAGCAGCTCGCTGGGGGAAAGGCACAGCCCCAGCTTGGGAAGGTGCTCACCTGCCTACGAGCCAACAGAGGGAAGGGCCGTGCAGTCCCGGCAGCACAGAGGGTCCCTACGAGCCCCATTTCGCACAGACACCCTGTGTCAGATCTCCTGACCCGTGCACATGGAGCCTCTCTCCGCCCAGGAGACCGAGACACAGAGCTCTCCCATGGTGAAGTCCAGTGCTTCCAGTGATGCCTGCCCAGAAACAAGGGGGCTGAAGCCAGGCTGGGGCTCGCTGTGCCGTGTTCGGGTTCCTCTTTCTTGCACCTTTAAGGTAGAGCCGCAGGCTCTCCCGTCCAAAGGCGCAGGCGCCTCCTTAGAGGCGGAGGGGCTGCAGATGTCTGGGACAAGCCCCAGCTGGACACCAGGTGACAGCTCTTTCCTGTTTATCCCCTGCTTCTCAGCCAGGCTGCCTCCAAACCGGCCTCGGGGCCGAGCTGCAGAGCTCACGAATGCCGTGTCTGCGGCTGTGCTGGTGGCGGGGTGCCAGGTCTCGGCTTTCGTTGCCAAACCGTACGTTGCCTCCAAGCCAGCTGTGCGCTCTCTGCCCCAGCTGGCACAGGGCACTGGCACCAGGCGTGTTTCTGTCCCCATCACAGTCACACCTGGGGACAGGGATTTACCTGCTGGGCTGGGCTGGGGAGGCAGCAGGAGGCTGAGGGGGAAATCTGCCTGCAGTTTGGCAGAGTGAACAGAGGGCCATCGCTGGGAAAAGAAAAAGGTCCTTATAGACATGAGCCTCAAGGCAGAGGAGAGGGCAGAGATACCATGGGATTTCCCCGGGCCCTCATACACGCAGAGATTACGTAGCAGCACAGGTCTCTGAGGTGCCTCTCCCCCACCCCTGCCATATATTTCCATGAAACTGCTAGGAATTTAATTCTCTGTCCCCTCTCCAGTAAACATGTGCAACTAGGACAATTTTTAATTGCTTTTATATTTTATGGAGGTGGGAGGGGTAAACAAAAGGTAATGTGAGATGATTGAACAAAAAGCCCGTGTTTCTACAAGCCTGCCTTCCTTAGGAAACCGGTCTAAAGAAATACGACAGCAAGGGTTGGTGATGGGCAGGGCCAGGAGCCAGCTGGACTGTACTGGTCCCAGCTCGAGTTCCCTGGGGAGCTGGTCAGCTAACCCAGAGCCCCCTGCAAGCGCAGTCTGCTCTCCCTCTGAGGGCTGCGAGGCAGGATGGCAGGGAGAACGGTGGGCAAGCGTGAGCCCTTGTGGGACAGGAAGAGCAGCATGGCTGCAGGAGAGCACGTGTAACGACAGACGAACCAAGAGGCAATACCAGGGGCAAGACAAACCCTGGTGAAATTACATGTGCGTGAGGTCTCATTCTGCAGCACCCTCTGGGCCCGAGCACAGACATTTTCCTGGTCATTTGTGTCTTCATTATAGATCCAGAACAATGGGCATTCTCCATGTGATCTTCCAGTCTCTCCAGAAGCCTGTTGTGAAGAAGACCTCCAAGGGAAGCTGCAAGAAGTAGTGAGGTATTGACCAGGGGAAGGGGACAGGTCGATGTCTGGATGCTGTGACCCCCTTCCATGCTGTGCGTCTGCTCCTCCTGGCTATGACCGTGTGGAGGAGGAGAAGTTTGGGACAGAGAAGGTTCATCCCTGTGCACATTAAACAGAGGTGCCCCACTCCCAAGTATCCAGGGAGACAGGGAGCGGGAGGGGGATGCTGAAGGGTCTCTAGTCACCAGCACTGCAGCCAGCCACCAGGTACAGATTGAGTGGGGTCTCTCCTGGCACTCTAAAAACTCAGAGGCTGTACCAAATCCACAAGCGGCTGTGAGGTGATGGCCTGGGCCATCCAGGACACTGGGCAATGGCGGGGGGAGACAGCAGGACCGACGCTGTGAACTTCTTGAGGGAAGGTGGTAAATGATTCACAGGAGATAATGCCTGGCAAAGGCAGGAAAGGGTTATTGGCAGAGCCTCAAGCTGTAGGCTGAGCTTGAAGCCAGGGTTTCTGAGCTCCTTGTCCTGTGTTTGTGCCTCTGCAGACCCGGGTGGCCAGTGCTGCCATGCTGCAGCCAGTGATACCCCTTCCTGATGCCACTTCCCTGTTTTTTCAGCACAAAGCAGAAGCCTGCAAGAGGGCGCTGAGGACAGTCCACCTTTCTGGGAGAGAAGCAGGGAGTCGGGTTTGCCAGACAGTCTGAGAGGAGCAAGGAGGACAGCAATCGCAGGTCTGTCTCCGTAGCACCTATCTCCCCGGGCCCCAGAAGAGGGTGAGTGGCTGCGGGTGGGTCCAGCGTGCCTCTTTGTGGTGGACAACTGCCTGTCCACATGGGGCATCAGTCTTCAGGCAACTGGAACAAAGGAGCACCGCGTCTGCCAGCCTCAGTGGGGAGCAGGGCCGCGGGCGATCAACCTTGCTGTGCCCAGAAACGTACTGGCATGCCCTCAGGGGCATGTGGGTGCTGCAAACGAGTGGCATCGATGGCATTGGGTGTCCCAGAGCTATGGGGGGGAGGGGATGGGGAGGCAGGGGGAGTCCTGCGCTTCAGACCCTGTCATGCCTGCATTTTACTCAGTCGTCCAAAGATCACAAGGGGTGTCCCTGTCTGTCCAGAACTGAAAGAAAAGCATTTTCCCAGAATAGCTCTTATCCCCCTCCTTACCAGACAGCAGTGTTTTGCTCCCCTCCCAGCACTGCAGTTTGCTGACAAACGCCTATTTTGTCCAACATGAGACCATGGTGCAAAGGGCATGTGCAGGGCTAAGGGAGCCATGCTAGTCTCATGCCCTGTCCTCCCAGTGCAGGTCCATGCATAGAACATCATTAAGCCACCTTTGCTGTGACCAAAAACACGCCCCCCTCGACCCGGGGGGCGAGGGGACCCAAAGAGGCAGGACTGAGATGCTCCTGCTTTACTTGCAAGGGGAGTCCCGAGACCTCAGTGACACGGGCTCAGAGCACATCTCGGGAAGGGTGCCATAACACGCAACAACAAAGGGGTCCACCCTTCATGTTTTGCAGCAAGCGTCCCCACAGCAGGCTTTACCATGGTATCAAGAGAGCATGTGGGCACCAGGATGGGTCTGCTGCAACAGAGGTGCACCGGGCACCTGCTCTATGCACTGACCCTCCTCGAAGCTGCCGGGGCCTTTGCCTTGATGCTCTACGCGCTGCTGTGGGAAGCCGGGAACCTGGTCGACCTCCCTGACAAACGCATTGGCTTTTACAACTTCTGCCTGTGGAACGAGACAGCTGGGGAGCTGCAGTGCCTAGAGTACAAGCATCTGCAGGTGATGGGCATCAGCCTACCAGGAGTGGTGCTAGCCAGAGTTTGTGTGTATGCCTGCCTGGTCTTCAGCATCTTCTACCCCATTTTTGTTGCACACGTGAAGTGCACAGAGGAGAGAGAGGGCTGGAAGGTGATCCTCATCATACTCGTCATCAAAACGATAATCCTGTCTGGAGGCCTGGGTACATTTCTTTTCCAAACTTCGCAGTGGATTCATCCCTCTGATTTCACTGGGGGCTTCCTGGCACTGCTTGGGACTCAGGCTCTGCTACTGCTCCAGATTCTCACTGTCACTCTGTATCTCAGCTGGGCCAAGCACGCACACCTGTGTAAAAGCCCTTTTACTGAGGAGGCCCTGCCCCTTGAGATTTGACAGTGAAGAAGATGCAAGAGCCATTGATAACCTGATTTAAAACAGTAATCCCACTACAGCTTTAGTCACTGGCAGGAATTGGATCCTTAGTCCAAAGGCCTATGTCCAGCCATGCTCTGGCACACGGCTGTGTGCAGCGCTCCTGCAGCGAACAGGCAGCAGACACCAACACTCTCAGCACAGTGTGCAAGCTTCCCAGGAACAGCAGCGTGTAACACACCCCTCGGCCTGGGGCACAGCATCAAAGCGACAGCATTCCTGGCTCTGACCCAGAGGACAGTGAAGGGGACGGGTCAGAAGCAGCACACAGTGGACACAGCCCTCTGGCCTAAGTATAGGCAGGCAGAGAAGCAAACAGGCTTCCTTTCTTGGAGTTGCCCAAAGGGACTCCGCTCCTCCTCCACCTCCTGCACTACCCAGGGATGCCTTCAAGGCAATTGTGACTTGGGGAGCTGTGGCTCCACACTGCCATCACAGCAGTGGCAG
>NW_009197180.1:36650-38224 GCF_000690835.1 Fulmarus glacialis
TCACCTGCTGGAATAATACCTGGAGTGACTCTGCTTTAGTTCATTAGGGTGAAGTGGCCCACATCCAGCCCCAGCAGCAGCAGAGCACCTGGAGGGGCAGCCTAACAACTTGCTGAACACTGAACAAAGCCCTAATGAGGAGGGTTTCCACGAGGAAGCAGAGGATTCCGGTGCCCAGCGCCCCAGCAGCCTTTGAGACTCCAGGAGACAGCCTTTGAGACTCCAGGAGAACTGGTTCTGTGCGAGGGCAGCTCATCACAAAGCTAGCTCAGACCAACACACGCCCTGCGCAAGGGTGTGCTTGGGGAGCAGGGCCAGGGCTGCCAAAGGCCGGGGTGCAGTGCCCCAGATGGGCCATCGTAGCCAGAGCACTGGACAGGGTCTCTCCTCTGTGGCAGCGCACAGCATTGCTCCACGCCACGCCTGTAACCTCACACAAAGCAGCGCCTGCTTTCCCTGCCATCCCCTTCGGGGGCATGAGGGTCCGCTTTCTCTCCTGCTGCAGTCTTGGTGGGGATGTGGCTGATGATGCTGGTTTGACTGATTCTTCATTTCAACAAAGGCTCTCGCACCTGCCCTCGCCTCATGTGGTTTGTTCATCCTCCCTTCAGACCGGGAAGAGGACGCTGAACCATCCTTATCCCTTCCTAGACCCCCCCCTGCATACTGCCCTGGGGTCAGCCCCCTCCAGGTGGTCCCTGCCCCTGATAATGTGCTCCCACCCATGTCTTCCTCAGCTACGGGAGGCCTGCCCGGGCCTGGAGGCAAATTCAGTGTCAGGTCCAATGAGGACAGCCTGGCAGGCCCCACTACAGCTGTCAGAGAGGGACTGCAAGGACAAGGGAGCCCCAAGGCTGAACCGTGACTATCTGGCTCTGCAGAGCCAGCAAAGGCTTTCCAGGGCCAGCAACTCCCTGCTCCCCTCCAGTCCCAACACTGACCCACCAAAGGGACGCTCACAGAAATCCAAATGTCCTCTTTAATCTGTCCAAGCTCCTAGATGCCACACAGAAATGAACATAACCTAATCTGGAGCCAAATCCCACTGAACCCAGCACACGCTGGGAGAAGCGAGTGCCCCATTCCTTTTCCCCCATGGCCTCCATGGGCCACCAACATGGCCGATGCACAGCCCACTCCAGGCCCTCCTCCCTCCATCCTCAGTGGTGTGGGAGGAGACCCCCTCCCCACTGTCCCCTTTGCTCCGGGGGAGCCGCAGAGGAGGCAACGTTAGCTGAAAAAGATCTCCCTGACGTATTTCAGTACATCGTCCTCAGAGTCCTCCCAGCCTGTCCTCTCTGCGTCGGCACCAGCACCAGTGTCAGGAGGGGATGGGAGAGCCGGACTGCGCTCACTGTCTCCCCCCGTGCTGGCTGTGCTTCCAGGAGCCTCCTCTGGTGTTGGCTGGAGCTCTTGCTCCTCTTTGCTCCCGGACCGGGCCTTCTCCTCACATTCCTCGCACTGTAGATTCTGACCACAGGGAAAACAACCACACCCGGCTGTGTGCGACTTCACCCCGGGAGCACCCCAAGGGGCAGGGGGGGCAGGCCACCGTCCCCGCGGGACACCCCCTC
>NW_009197181.1:0-7440 GCF_000690835.1 Fulmarus glacialis
ATTCTATGATTCTATGATTCTAAGCAATAGTGAATGAATGCCGCTGAGGTTTGGACCAAAGTGGAGATTGGTATGGGGATTTTCACAATAGCTGGAGAAAAGGCAGTGCCTGGACTCTACTGACACTCTTCTCTGGACAGTGGCTTAAATATTGATAACACCTCCTGATCAAAAAACACAGGCAGTCAGAAGCTAATAGGAGAGCTGGGAAGAGACTTCCTCACATCCCGCAGCAGCTGGCTGGCCGGGTGAAGATGAGCACATGGTATCATATGGGGTGACAAACCCTTCACTCCTGTGGCATGATGGCTCACCTCTGTCCTGCCTTTGCTAGCCTGGGATGGACTGGGGTGATCTGGTTGCCTTTTTCAGCTGTAGAAAGTATGAAGACTCCTGGGACAGGCATTAAATACAGATGCATCACTAATGTCTGCTTTAAAAAAGTAAAATAGATTGTATTGATTAATGCTAGTGCTCCAGGCGGTCGCAATGCTGAATTCCCCAGCTCCCATTTTGCTTCCTTCTGATGTATTTCAAGTTTCTCAGCTGTGCTCTTTGTAATCTCTTGCTCTGGGAGGGAAGGCAGCGCCCTGACCACACACAGGCTTCAGGCTGCCCTAGAGAACCCCCCAGGAGCATCCCAGGCAGCAAGCAACCGGCACCGCTGAGCCCACCAACCACTCCAAGCACCTGGGGTCAGCGACAGTCAGCTGTCCAAACAGATGCACACATGTGCTGGGACCGGTGGAGGAAGACCCAACAGAACCAGAGAGCTCCTTGGCTCCAGAGGCAGCGCGGTGGCTCTCTGAACCTGCCCTTCTCCTTTGATCTTCACCCTACCTTCCTCTGCTGCTCCATTTCGCCCTGACTTGTTTTCTTCCTCTTCTTTCCCCCAGAGTGGTTCTGGTCTCTGTTCAGGTGCTGATCTCCACCTCGGAAATACTGCCTTGGGCTTTCAAAGGCATCCGAGAGCATGTCCTTCCTCCAGGATTAGCTCAGCTTTCACCGAGAGGGTGTCCTGTTCGCTATCTGAATGCTTTAGCCCACGCCACGGGACCAAGGTAGGAGGCAGAGGCAGTTGGCAAGCACCCCTTTTCTCTTATTTTGCATGTTTTCAGCTATATTTTCTCACCTATGTTTTACTCTTCCCTACAGGAGTCACGTCTTACTCCAAGGATCTCCTCCTCTGCTGGGGTACTTCCATTTCCCGTCTAAAGAGCAGCTCCCTCAAAAAATAAAATGGGAGCTAGCCGCTCTTTGTTGCTTTAGTCAGACATGCTGGAACAGGGTACACGCTACACATTCATTCATCCCATCTAATACATTTGTTTCTAGTTTAGATCTATTCAAAATGAGACCCAGTGCGGACATCTGTCTTATTATCCAACAGTAGGTTAAAAAAAATAAACTCCGCTGGCTCTGTGGGAGGGATGTAGATAAATGGCAGCTGGATGCAAGAAATGGACTTCTAGAAGCTTTCATCCATGAACCGGGTAATGGGACTCAGTGCGGAGAAAGTGCATCCCATGCCTTTGCATTTGGCAGAGCAGTGAAGGAGTTGGACGCCACCTTCTCCGCAAGGTAGCTGTCACCGAGATTTGCACCATAGACGCGCTCAGACACACTCTGTGAAAACCAGAGGTCAACTGCCTTACTAATGAAAGAGAGATTTTCCCATAATCCAAGGGGACTGAACCTTGGGAGGGTTTCTCTATCAGGGCCTGGAGGACACCAATGCACCTTAATTGCCCTGAGCTGCCTCATCAGGGACCCCAACCCGTGCACCTTCTGACCTTGGGCTCATGGGCTCCATTTACCTTCAGGGCAGGGCACCGAGTCCTACCCTGGGCTACACGGTAAGTATACCTGTCTCTTCTCTTGCCCTGTCTCCTGGATGGGCTCTTGTAGCCTTATCCCCAGCCCTGTCCTTCACTCCATCTCCTGCTGATCCTGGCTGGACCCCTGGCTGGGTCCTGGTGTGGTCCATCCCTTTGCCTTGCCTGGGGCTGCTGGTGGACCCTGTTGCCAGCACCTTGCTCTGCACCGCTGCATGCAGATGCTGTGGGAGAGCATGCTGTTCCTGTGGGACCCACCTGCACCAGGGTCCCCCTTGGTTCCTGGCTTGTCCCCCTGCGTGGGGCAGCCCCCTTCTTGCAGCTTCCTGACAGTCTGCGGTGGTAGGCAGGAGGTGCTTTAACAGATTCTGCTTGACTAAAATGTGGCTTAATTCCAATGTTGGTGGCTTTAATGTAATTTTAAAAACAGAAAATAAGACATTTTTAAAACCTCACTTTGGAAGACATTGACATAATTTCTTTTTTTTTCTTTTCTCCTACATGCAGTCAGCATAAAACTGACGTATTCCTGAAATCCCCCTCCTTTGGGTCTGACAAAATGGCCATGTCTGTTTGGGAGGCCAATTACATTCCTTGGGACAACCAAGACCAAAGACTTCTCGAAAGCTTCTCTAGGCATTGGCTGGAAAGAGCAATTTAGCATGGAATATGTAATGAATAGTCAAACTGGTTCCTCTTCATTTCCTTAATTGGATGCATGAGCTCAACTTTATAACAGGAATCCTTCACCCTTCGGTACAAGTTTTGTGTGTGCTCTGCTCCCCTTCAACGCTGTGAGGGAGGCTGCGGGAGGGCGAGGTGCGTGCATGGGATGGGGATGGAGGGAGGAGAGACAACTTAGTGTGGGGATATAATCCGGGTTTTGATGTGTCGGTGAAGCTTAGTGGTTTCTTACCCTCCTCTATTTTTCTCTTCTTTCATCCAGCATTTATGTCTGCTACATATGTTCCCCTTTACACCATGCCAGAACTATGACAGAAGGAAAGGGCAGGGAAGGGGTGGGGGAGGGAAAAAACCCTCAGTAAAGTTTCTGTTCTGGAGAGAAAACAGGACTTTATCAAAATATTAGCAGAGCGCCAGCTGGTGCCGATTAGCATAGCTCTCGCTGGGTGAGAGTTTTCCATTTACCTTGTGCTGTTTTTCTTTCTCTGGGCTGCACATGGCCTTTCCCAAAGTGCGAAGGTTTTGGCCACCAAGATCAATCTGCTCTTCTCATCCAGCTTGGGCACTGTTTCTGCAATGCGAATTCAAAAATGCAATGTCCATTCAAATTGAATTCAAAAATGCAATGTCCATTCAAAAGCCTGATTGCTCCGGGGGACCAAGTCCCATTCATACAGGCTGGTTCAGGCTTGTTGGATAACAAGAGACGAAGGGTCACGCGAACTAAAAATGTGTTGTGCAGACGCTCATTAACTAAACAGCGCGGCTGGAGAGCCCGTGTCCCAATAGCCGGTTTGCAAAGGCGGCAGTGCTGGGCTGGGGGCGACTCCCAAAGCGCTTGAGGGGTCTGGACACAAATGCTCTGCACCTTTGCAAGGGATGCCGCTGCGTGCTGGACTCCAGCCCGGTGCCGGGCTTTTGCGGAGGTGAGGAAAGTATTGCTCATTCATAAATGCGTGTTTTTAGGGATATTATTCCTGAATATAAAGTAGAACCAGCTTTTAGAAGCAGAGGATAAAGATTTGGCTGGGAACCTCTGAGTTGGAGGACCAATAACTTGGGAATTGCTCTGAAGTGTTTGATCTGTCTCGGGCCAGCAAATGCTGAGCCAGCGCCTGCCGTTAAGTGGAAGTTATTTTCTGCATCCACCAGAGTCCTATAAAACCATTTCCTCTGGGACCTACAGGGACAGCCAGGGCTGCTTTTTTTTTCCCCCCAACAATATCAATATGTGAGCGCTAAGGGAAGGAGGACGTGCTGTATGACAGATTTAGGGGTAGCCTTGGGGCTCTATTGCATCTCTCCAAGCAGCTTTTCCAGAGTGCTGGAATTGCCTCCTATTCATCTGGAGAGAAGGCTGGTCTGGTGCTTAACAGGCAGAGCTGGTGCTCATGAAGCCTGGGTCCTACACCCACCTCTGCTGCAGGCTTCTCCTGTCAGCCCGAGGAGATCATGTAGTCCTGCAAGATGGGGGAAAGGCCTGTCTTCGCGGGCTGCGGGGGGAGCAAAGTCAGTGCCTGCATGCATGGGAGATGTCTTAAATAAGAGGAGTCCAAACCCCAGAGGGCAGGACCACCTTTGTGTTTGTACAATGTCTGGCTCGGAGAAGCCCGAGTCCCAGATTTCCAGCTGGAGCCTCACTGATGAAAGACCTGCACCAAGGCAGACTTGGGGGCTCCTTTGTGACGGTACTTCTCTGGAGACATCTTCCGTGCAAAACTCTTCCAGAGGCCTCCGGTGGCTTTCTGCTCCAGGTCTTCCAATAAAATGCTGTCATCTCTGAAGCTGCACTGCCCTTTGTTTTAATCAGCTCGTTTTCTGTGTGTGATCAGGGGAACGGACCTCGCACAGATAGCGCAGACCAAGCTTCCTTCAAGTATTTCTGTAGATGCCTTGAAGTTTCAGAGATGAGCTCCCTGTGCATTCCTCCTCCTCGTATCACCCCTCCATCCTCCCCACACTTGCTTCTTGGAAACCTTCATCTGCTTTTTGAAGCATAACTGTACTTACTCAGCATCCGTTGGTTCCTCTGGGGATCCCAACTCTATGTTGAAGCATATTGAATCCTGAAAGATGCAAGCGTAAGGGTTGTGCTCAAAAAGTGCCACATCTTCCAGATAATAACCCTGGAGGCCAGCAGCTGGACGTTCAGGGAGTACATTTCCTTCAATAGGCGGGTGCTTTGGCAATAAGAAACCGAAGGAGTGATGGGAAACGTGACACCTCCACCTGCCAAGTGATGCCTTTCAGCTCTTGCGTTTGCCCAAGCCAATTATTTTGTTTGCCCTGGAAGACCATTTGCAAAGGCTGAAGGAAAGAAAAACAACCTTCTCCCCTCCTCTGCCCCACCACCTAAGTGCTAAAGCAGACCCCGTGAGGTGAAGCACCGGGAGGTGTAAGTGGAAGAAGACCTGGCAGGAGATCTTGTTCTCCGATTGTGCCTGGGGGCTTTTCCCGTCGGAGCCCCTGGAGGGCCAGCAGGGAAATTATTCCAATTCCAGGCTTTCCAGGCTTCCACGCTCATTTAACCCAAACCGTTTCCTACTCTCTGAGAGGGGAGCAGGGATGAGGTTTGCAGATTCAAAGTGGGGGGAGGAACTGAAAATGATATCAGCAGTTTTACGGCCATTTCTTTTCTTGGCAGGACATGAGGGAGAACGTCTCCCCATCTCTAGGACAGAAGGTGGAGGAATGCAAATGCTGAAACATTTTTCAGTTTGCCCTGATTATCTTTCCTCCCCCGGCAGTTTTATTAGGGTTCATAAATTCATCCTCAGAGCACATATTCCCCCATGCCTTTTAACTCTCTACGGCCTCGGAGGTCACTCATCTCAAGAGATTGCCGGCTGTTCAAGAAACGCCGGCCTTCCCCATCAATGCTGACTCCGGAGGCTGCGACAAGCAACCACATGGTGTCATCTCCATCTAGAGAGAAAGGAAATCACCGGGAAAAAGCATGTCTGAGGCAAATGTTTACATCGAGCCTTTTTTTTTTGGTCATCTGTGTCTCATCTTCTGGTGTGCTCCTGTGCAAACACCTTGCTTAAGCTAAGCTTACTGAGCAGAGGCAGCTGGTAGGGAGCCCAGAGGCAGTACTACATGGCTGTGGTCATCAAACCCTTCCCACTGGAGAGTGCTATCCCATCCACCCGTAGTAGGGATCCTGCCTTTCAGGCTCAGATCTTTGCTGCATTGAGGCTAGCTTCCCTTCTCCTGCTTCTGGGCATCTAAATAAGAGCCTCACAACAAAGACTTGGGTCCCCGTTTCCCACCTCACCTGAACTTCTTGGCTGCAGCACATCCTTTGTTTTAAAACCTCTGCGTGACATGTCAGATCCTCTTCTCAGAAGTGCCACCAGCTCCCAGTGCAACCTTCCCCAGATTACTTAGCTGGAGTCAGTTTTCCATGCAAAGAAAGGAAAAAAAAGAGAAGAAATAGCTGCCCTTACTCTGATGTATCCATTTACATCCACAGCACTTGGAGAGAGGGATATCTCTGTGCTTTTCCAGTACTGAGCACAGTGAGAGCTTGTGGCACAAGCGTAATATAAATAACAACCCTAACAATGCAGTGGAATGGGAAGGTGAAAATATGAGTGAGGAATATGATATTGTCTCAGAAGCATTCCAGCGTGGTAGCTGCGGTGCTGTGCTCCCCCAGCACGGCAGGAGAGCAGTGGAAAATTCCTTGATCCCCATTGCCTGGTGCCCTCTTATAACGAGAATCCACTGAGGTAATAGCAAACCTTTTGGCAAGAACGTTTTCTTCATGGCAAGCCAAAATATATCCAATAATACCGGAGGGTCCCATGAAGCGCAGCGTGGTAGGAATCTGTTCAACCGATAACCTCTGCTGGGCTGGTGCGTGGGTTCACCTAGCAGCCTGCAGCTCTTTTGGAGAGCAGTGGTGTTTAATGAAATATTTTATAGCTGGTGTTTGCTAAGCAGTCTTATTATGGGGTCAAGGTCTCCACTTTCCACGCAAGCTTTGCTAAAATTGTGAAAATTTTATTTTTTGCACGGACAGAATATTTTTGATGAAATTCCCGGTCCAGAGCTGAGTGTATTTCCCCACGTGGGGGACCATCAGCTTCTCCCTGAAGATGGGGGCCCACAGCATCTCTCCGCACCTGCTGAGCCATTCGCAGTGTGAGGTCACCCGACCCTGCTGTCCCTCCAAGTGTCCTCGGTGGTCCTCGAGAGGATGGCCCAGATGGGCACCAGCCCTAAACTGGCTGTTTCTCCCTCTTGGTCAGAGTCTGTATCAGCCTAGAAATGGGGTGGTTTGAGGCCAATTCTTGCAACTATAGCCCTTTCCCTGGCAATCGACTTGGATAGGTTTTTTTTCCCCCCCAAGAAGATGGCAAGCAATAGGAATTGATGATATGTAAAGTATTAAAAACATACCTGGAAAAAACCTGCTCCCAGTTAGGCTGGTTCAAAGGGATAGAATTAGTTTATACGTGGAGGAAGCAGAAGCATTTGGTGCATTATTTGCTTGCTGTTTGCTGCAAGGGAGGAGAAAGTCAGAAAAGCACAGTGGTGCTTTGGAACAAAATATTTACATTTTTTCCACATTTCCCATGAGGCATTAGCACTGTTCCAAATGTGACATAGGAGAAGCAAATGCTCAGTGGTCTGTGGATCTAATGTTTGCTTAAGTACCATGACATATGTGCATATGTGTATACACACATACACACACACGAGATATTTTAGTTCTACTATTTAAATTAAGGGTGGGATACCCTTCAGCACTGCATTTCTCAGCATATGTGTTCTTATACTCACTTATTCTTTGTTTCTGCCAATGCCTAAATTGGGAATACTAAACAGCCACAAATATGCAGCTAGCAGAGACGCAGGAATTCATTTGGAGGGAGCGAATTTTGATCTCAACTTGATATGTTTACAAGGGAAA
>NW_009197181.1:7460-25233 GCF_000690835.1 Fulmarus glacialis
GGAGAGGAGATTTCTGTGGTGGTATCTGTCTGTAATGTGTATCATGGTCTTGTTTTCGCAAGTGCCTCGGGGCAAAACTGAAGCTTTTAAACAGAAAACAGCAAGTAGTTTCAGTGCCACGTTGGGGATATACGTATATGTACACATACGTATATATAGGAAACACCTGTTTGCACATTGTTGACACTGTTCTTAGTTTTTTACACTGCCGTGGCTACCACGAAACGCCCAGGAGAAGGTAGGTGGTGGGTGCCTGGGAGGAAGCAGCATCCCCACGGCACGGTCCCTCCAGGCGAAGGCGAGTTCCTCCGGGGACGGGGAGGTGGCCGAGAGGAGCTCTGACCTGCAGAGTACTCACTGTGCAACCCCTCGACATGTGCAAAGTCTGCCTGTCGTCACCCCGGCCGGTGCCACAATGAGCAACGAGGTGACGGTGGTTGGGAGCGGGGTGGGGATAGCAAGGAAGGGCTGGAGAATAACAGGCAACTGGGTGGGTGCTGGGGAGGAAAGGGAAGGGAAATTCGACACAAATGCAAGTGTTTTACCTTCTAAATCATCTTAGTGCTCCGTGGCCAAAATGCTGCTCTGGCTTGGGTTTCTGGAAATCTGTGCCACCTCCCTTCGGTATCCTAATTACCCACTTTTTGAGCCTGGTTATTGGTCACCCCAGGAGATATTGGTCACCACCAGCCATGAGTTCCTCAGGAAAGCATTGGGGTCAGGCTCTGCTACCCACGTGCCCCCATCTCAAATGAAGACTGGGCTTATGTGGGAGGACCGCTCTCATGCTCCAACATAACTCCCACACTTGCTGTTGCTTTTCACAGTTTACCCCTATCCAGTTGGAAAAGGGTTAACCAGGCTTCAGGATATCTCGGCAACCCTCTGCCACATCGGTGTGCCTTGGATGCAGTAAACTCATTGCATCTCTGAGCTTGAACCTGCCTGCAAGCTTGCAGGCAGCCTGGGCCACATCAGGCTTGCAAGGATGCCCAGATGTGCAGGCATGGGGCATCCCCAGCACCAGGAAGCGGTGTGGCTGGCTGCGGGAGGGAGATGGCAGCTGAGCCATGCCAGGATCTCTGCTGGTAGAGCTGGACTGAGTTAAGGGGCTGAGACAGAGTTGATGGAGCTAGGTTTTGGAGAGGTGCCTGGTGAGCTGCTGCTGCTGAGAGCCTCTTGCAGCAAAGGGAAATCGCACTGTAATATCCATCGTGGTAACAAGCTTGGCAAAGAGGAAGCATTATCCCAAGGTACCCCACTCTAGGCAAGAAATGGACCTCAAGGAGCATGGCTAAAGAGGTAGGAAGCATGGTTGTGGAGGAACAACAGGCAGAACTGGAGCTGTTTCTCCTGCCCGAGACCTGCACCGGCACCATCTGTACTAGCAGGCACCTAGGTCACTTGTGCAGCTATCAGAGCCAGGCTCTGCATGGCTAGTATTCACAAAGGGCTGCATGAAACATGTAGCCAAGCTGAGTGTTTACATTTATTCCCATTGACTTAGAGCACTGAAGTCACCTCTTCAGTCTCAGGTCAGCTAGACAATGAAAGGATGACACAGCCAGGCCTGAAATTTGCTGCTCCTTAGGAAAATGCACATGAGCTTGACCCGGCATTTTGTTCACTGGCCAAAAAGGCGAAAAGTCCATGGGAAAGCAGTTTTTCCTGGAGCACACTGAACGGGAATATTTGCTGTTAAAATGCAGTGATTTGTTTGGAAATTAAAGGGCAAAGGTGTCCGTATGAAAAATTTGCTTTTCTATGATCTCTGTACTCCCATAGTGAATGAAGCCAGAGCAACTAAAGCACCAAGATTTGCACTCACCAGCATTTTGCCTATGTCTTAGCAGCTTGTCAGTGTGGGTTACGCTCTCTTTGCCCACCTCGGTCCATGCAATATGCCTGAGTGTTTCCTCACCCCAAGCACGTGGGATGCAGAGGCTGGGCAAATACCCAGCGCGATCTGTTTCGGTCACAAATATCTATTTCCACCCTCCCCATCCCCATAGGTTTTTAAAACCACCAATTTTTCCTTTGTCTTTTTTGGCAATAAAAGCAACAAGACATGCAATCCTCTCAGCACTATTGCCAGCCTGAAGTTGTTGAGTGAGTCTCTCAAGGCAAGCTGAGCTGTGCTGTGAAAACTTTCCTATATTACCCACCAGAACAATAAAACATTGGCAGAGCAGCAGAAAGAAGATATTCACGACTCTCTAACTGGACATTGACTCTCCAGCTGTAATATTGCTTCCTTTGCTGCAGGAATGAGTCCCATTGATAGTATAATTTCATTTTCCTTGTATGGTATTGCATGAAAAAGGTTTATTTTTTATTTTTTATTGGAGAGCGGGTGGGTTTCAAGGTGTTAGTCGGTCTAAGACACTATGGGGCGATGCAGCCCATTGATCATGCAATGAATTATAACAGAGACACTGCTCTGGGCATGACTCAGCTGCCTTTGAAAGGGAATCCCATCTCTTTGGGGATGCCTGGAGGTCAGGCACCCTGCCGGCAGTGAATGATTCATATGTCGCCGTACTTACACCGCTATATATAGCGCATTCCCCTGCCTTTAATGCTGTGGAGTTCAACCCTCGGTACAGGGAAAAGGAAAGTCCTGGGCGATCAGATGTCCCTGAAGCAGATGAGATTTATTTGGGGTGGGGGAATGGCAGGCAGTGGCCAAGGAGTGCTGTCTGCTGCACTTCCAGCTGTCCCCGCGGCTCGAGACGGCAGCTTGCTATCAGCTCCTGCATCCCACTTTGGCCTAAAGCAACGTGCCATAAGGGACAAACTCCTTCCCACCCCACAAGACCCAGCCCGACTCAGACCTTAGTGCTGAGTCCGCAGGCAGGTGCCCTCCAGCCCCCCTTCTGCTCAGTCATGCCCACCCAGCAGCTCCCTTCCTGCCCAACACCCTTCCCTCTTCGCATCCTCCCAGCTTTTCTGCCCATCTCTTCCCACCATCACTCCCCCTTGTTTTTCACTCCACCTTTTGGGTGGGTTTCCCTTCCCTCCGAAGGAAGAGCAAAGGGAAGCGAGGGGGCGAAGCCCGTGGGCTTGGAGGGGGCACGGCAGCATCCAGCGCCCCCAGCCCCATGTGCCTCCCCCCCCCACACTTCCCCGGGCAGCCGTTGCAAAAGATCAAAGCATACGGCAAAAATAGCAAAAGGGGAAGAGCTTGTGGGTTTGACATCTGGAAGCCAGAAGCAGCTCCTGCTTTTGAGTAGGCAAGAGGTGAAGGAGGAAGGGTAAAAGTGGGTTTACAGTCTCTTATTTTTTACTGGGATTAAAAACTTCTTATAAAGTTATATGGTTTGCCGTTACTTGAGATAGCAGTGTCTGTCTTAGTCCTCCGCAAGGCCCTAATTTCAGAAGTAGGGATGCTAACAGCACTTATAAATAAAGAGTGGGTATTTTCTGACAAGCAAAATACTGATTTATCTGTGATGCATCATCTGACAGCCTTATTTTTATTCCAAGGGGTGTTAAGAGGCACCTGGGAAATGTCTGTGCTGCTCGGCTGAATAAAACAGGTGCTATTTCCTTTTGGGGCTGGAGGTTTTCAACGATAAGGGCTCAGAAACCACCCCAAACCCAAGGGGATGTTCAAGTCAGAGCCCGGTTTTTCAAAGCCTGTCACTTCTAGGCTGTCTGTCTCCAATCCTTTTGCAAAATCCAACCTCTGGACAATACTGCCTGTTCGTGTGATTAAAAATCATGCCACCAAATGAGGGTGAGGCTTAAAAAATGAAATTATTTAACTGTGTGGCAGTGTCAAAATGCATGGCAATATTGGACTCACTCTGTAAAAGGAGTTGAGTGGGCAAAGTATGTTACAGAAATATGCGTAGCCGAGTGGAGGCAACCTAGTGTGACATTTTCTGGAGAAACCATTTACCACAGAAAAACGTAATATACACGGGATGATTTGCGTCCAGTGTGATGAATAATTTTGGGCATGGGAAAAAAGGTTGGGAGGGGGTGTGAGATTGGAAAAAGACAGTTTTGGTGGGTTTTCTTTTTACAGGAGAAGCCCATGAAAGAAACAGAAAACTTCATTTTGGATGAGACAAAATGTACCATCTGATCCCAAGCAGGTTAGAGTTTCCTTTTTTCCTTTTTTTTTTTCCCCTTAGCTGTTCATTCTGTTGAAGAGCTGGAGCTGTTGGGAAATGTTTTGTGGCCCATGGCATGGGGAGGCGTCGGACTCCCTGTGGTCCTTTCTAAACTTCAACACCGTAATCGCTTGCCCTTGATTGCTTGGATGTAGGGTCAGTGACCACCTCCCACTCCTTCATCTAATGTTAAAATAGCTTTTTTCCTCTTCCATTTGCTCCTTCCAGTCGGAGGAAAACGTCTCTCATTTGCACTGGCTTGACATGTGTTTCTGGTGGTTTTCCCCACCTCGAAGCAGGGTTGCTGCTCCCAGCCTCGGTGCACAGTACCAGACACATGGCTCATGATGACGCAAAACCCTACCAGGTTGCATGTCTAAGTGCTTGCATTGTGCCACTTTCATTAGCACGGTGATTAACTGTCTCCTCGCGGTCTCGTGAATTCCACTTGCTCATCACCCGTTGCATATACTAGGAAATTGGGCAACGCTCACCAGAAGGCTTGAGAAAGGGAAGAGAAAAAAATGAGTGTGCAAGTGCTGGAGGCTGGATTGGGCAGGAATGAGAGAAGGAAGAAATGCAAAGGGTTTTTTTTCTTTTTTTTTCAGCGGTGAGGGCAGACAGGACGATAGCAGCCTTCATGTGAAACTGGAGCTACATCCAGGAATGGTATTTATATGCACGGATGTAGCTTTCAATCAGGATGATGTAAACACTGCTGCAGAATTTTTTGACCAGGCTGTTTGGGAAACGTGATGGATTAAATATGACAAACAAGATTCCTGGACGTTTATTTATCCGCCTTTTCATTTGTGCCAGTTTCGTGTTAGGCAAGGCTCTGGCTACCAGACCAATACTAAGCCTCGGGGGCAGGCAAGACTTGGGGGGAGGGAGCCATAAAGAGAGTGTTTTCCAAGCCTCATCTAATTTAAAGCATCTTTTGCTGAGTGGTGCAACGAAGAGGATGTGGCTAACACAAATAAAAAAATCATAAAGGGATCAAAGTGTGTGTGCAAATTCATTCCTTGTGGCAGGAGTTCTGCCAGTTTGCTTGCTCGCTTGCTCGCTTGCTTTCCTAAAAAAATTTTCTCCCCACTCCCAGCCCCCCATGATGGAGTGAGCAAATCGCATGTCAGAATCTCTTCTGGATTTCATAAGGGTTTCAGCATTGATGGATGGCCGGGATGACACCAGAGCCTGTACATTGTGCCTGAGATCTGAGCCGCTTCCCCTCGGTCCCATGGTTGCACATGAAACAGCCGCATGAGCGCGATCTATTTATAAGCGGTTCAAAGGCACCACAAATGTGGGTGGATGCTGGCTTGAAGTTCCAGGCCACCAGGAAGCTCTCTAGCACTTGCAGAAACCTGACGTTACCCCAGTGGGGTGAAAGATGAGGAAGGCTTATCTTAAAAATAAAAATAATAAACAATAAAAATCAAACCTTTGGAGCTAGGATGATTCATGCGAGAAGGCATCAGCTGAAACCATTTGGGTGATTGGGGGTTCTTGTAAAGGCACCTAGGTCAAAAGGCGTTAAAATAACTGAGTGGGCAGAACTAATGCTGTACGGTAAATCTCATGGCAAAGGTCTCTCTGGTGCCGGAAGACAAGCTGGAGATTTACATCACATATGAGAAAATCTGCAGGGTTCAGGTTAGAAACCTCTACTGCGATGAACATAGCCGTTCGTGCGCAGGCTGCGCTGGGGGATTCCCTCTGCTACGCTCTCCCGGCAAAAGGCAGGCAAGAGCTAACGCCACCCCTGCTTTAACATCTCCACAATTTGCTGTGCAAGCATCAGAGCCAGCGATAACCCTGACTACCACGTCCGATTTCACAGGGCGGTTGCAGACCCACCGGAGCACCTCCATGGACCATCATGGGGGCAATGCCGAGCGCTGGCCTCTCCATCCAGCCTCGCGCTCTGAGCTCCTCCTTCACGGTCCATCCTGCTCAGATGATGCCCCAGCTGGTGTAGGGTTGGAAAGAGCTCCACCATGAGAGGGGACCTGGGACCCCAAAGAGACCCACTGCAGGTGCCATCCCCATCTGTGGGCTTGTGCAGGCTGCCCTGCTGTCTTCCGACCCCGCAATGCCATTACACACATGGAGGAGAAGACGCTTGACTTCAAGGCAACCACTGTAGCCGTTGAATCGCTGGCTACTACCTAGTCCCAAGCCAGTTCTCCCAGTTCAACAAACTTATACCACTGTGGAAACCACACGACACATCAAGGCCATAGTTGCGTTTCCTACGGGAGCGCTGGCCCACTAGAATAACATCCGCAGCAAACAAAGGCTAAAAGCCTGGGCAAATCTAACACCGGAAAAAGAGTCAGTCTAAAAACTGAAGGGAACATGCCTTCAAAAATCTTGTGGCATTACTAATGAAAAATAAACATCCATTTTGCATCTGCAGAGAAAGGAAAAGAAAATGAAGTCAAAGCGCAAGGTCTTGTTCTTATATTCTAAGAATTTTCTCCATTGAAGATTGTCAAATACTGCATGCCAACACTTGGGAGAATGACAACAGCATCTTTAAGTGCAATGAATCAAAGCACAAGAGTAAATTTTTATGGAACCCAAACTGCTATTCTTAGAAATCATCCAGAATAAAAAAATAAACAATTCATCAGGAAAAGAAATGTTCGAACTCGCAGGGGAGATTAACCCTCATCTGAGTGGAAACAAAACCTCAAATGAGCCACATCGTCATTCCCACACTTAGTTAATTGCAGTATTGTTCAGGGCAGAACCAAATGGTTGGAAGGCTGCATAACTGAAAGGGGTAGATGCTGTATTAAAAGGAAAAAAGGGCATAAAATCACAGTTTTCCAGACATTTTGCTTTGCCAAGGTCTGGGATGGGAGTGTAACAGACAGATGCGAGTGGCTCCAGGAAACGAAGATGCTGGAAGAAGTGCAGAAAAAGAGGTGGGCACAACCTGAGATCAGGAACCAAATTGTATATTTGGAGATGATTAAGAGAGCAGTCTACAATGTCTTAGGTCAGGAGCGCTTCTGATGGCAGACAACGCTCTGGTTGAGCAGGCAGAGGCATAAAGAGATCTCGCTGTTGATGCATAACCAATTCAGGCTGCAGGGGAGATACCCGGACATAGGGAAGCTCTCAGCCAGCCTGGCTACAGATTTGGTGGGTTCTTCAACACAGGACATCTGCAAGTGAAGATTTGACATTTTCTCCCCTAAAATTAGTAAATCACAAGATAAGGTTTTAATGCTGGAGCTACCGAGTGAAAACACACTACCTGTATCTAGCCGAAATAGTTGCTTTTAATGAAGAGCAGATGCCCCTGCACTTCCACCGCACGAGAAAACACAAAGCAGATTGCCCTCAGCCTCGTAGGACTCTGGTTCTCAGTTTCCAGCCCTGGTGTTGACGCACGCGGCGCTGAGCATGTCGGAGAGGGGCGGCTGCCTGTCTTAGCTGAGGTGGGGTTCACGCTGCACGTAGACCTTCCTTGGCTTGCTCTTTTCTATGGGAATGAAAGCATCTTGGGATGCCACCAAAGGATGGCGTGGGGGGACTGTGTGGATGAGAGGCCTTGTAGTGATCTCTGCCATGTATGTTTTGGGGGGAGAAAAAGGATATCCATAGGCTGAAAGGTGAAAATGCTCATTAGCAAGTATCACCCTCTCTGGATCTGCTTCAAAATGTGAGCGTTCATGGAAGAGATTTTTCTGCAAACAGACTTGCAGTGAAAAATCTTCGTTTCACACAAGACATCCCCAGAGAAAAAAGCAAAAGTAAAAAAATTTGTATTCTTTAAAAATAAAACCAAACAAAGCTTCTTGGATAACTCCATAAAAATTCTAACAACAACAGCAGAGAAAAAAAAAAGCCTGGAAAAACAATTCACACAAAATAAGCACTAAGGGGCCTCTGTTACTTGCAGGTATATTCCCAGTGATTTCTTTTTGGATCACACAAACACCAACAAAATCATTAAAAGTCAGTTCTTTCCTTTTATTAGCAATAGCCACGGCTTGATGATTCAAACCACATTCAGTTTTCAGAAGGGAGATTTTGATCAAAGCATTTTTAAAATCAGATGAAAGAAGTATTATAAAAAATGTTCATGCAATATGAGCCAGGAAGTGGAAATGGCTGTCCAGGAGAAGAGCTGGGAATATACCAGAAAAAAAAAAAACAAACAACCAAACCAAAAAACCCCAAGCTGATACTACAAATAACCATATAAACAGTGTTACAAGTCAAAGAAAGATTTACTGTATTTCTTAATTCCTAGAACGAAGAATCCAATTACCACTTTAAAATATGGTTGACTCAGTCAAGTTGTATGACCATTCAGTGGGAGGATATTATTATTCTTACTTTGAATCTTTTCAGACAGGCAACAGCATGCCAGGTATGACAAGAATGGCCAAGCGTGACACAAGCGGGTTCTTCAGGATGGGACCTTTCCTTCTCACATGTCCCCTTACCACTTCTCTAACGTGGGTGGTAATTTGTTGGGGAAGCCTGTTTGATATGAGGAGCTGGTAGAGATGAGGATATGGTGGGGGGTGTGCAAAGTTGAAGGAGAAAGAGTGAAAAGGAGTTGATGGGTAAGGAAGAGGAGAGCAGAGATGTGCAGAAACGACCCTAAGAAGGTGCATGTTTTCCTGACGAGGAGATCCCAGCAGGCTGGTGGGAAGTTCAGCTTTGCTAGCAGGGTTGTGTTCATCCTTGTCTGGTGGGTGACTGTTCTGAAGAGTGTTTCCTTTCAGCGTCCAAGGATTGCAATGAAACACAGAAACCTTCGCCCTTGTTTATTCTAATGGTCTTTCACCCTTATTTAGGCAGGGAGGAAGATGCTGAGTGTATCGTATATCCCAGCTCTAAATGGGGCTTGAGTTCCCTCCGCCAAACGGCACTGTTACAGGGTTTCTATGTGCTCTAGCATGGACATATCTGCTCTAGCTTTAAATGCACTCAGGTCCCGGAAGAATTCTAGCCGTAGAGCTCAACACTGCCTAATTTACTCTGTCAAGAAAACTTCAGAGACTGCCAAGAACTCGAGAAACTGAGTTTGCACTGAGCTCTGGGAGCTGGAGTCCGCGAGCTGCCCTCTTTGTGGAGACCTTGGGTATCCCTGTGCTCAGTTGCTATCTGTTGCATTGACATTTTTGGGGGTGGTGAAAGCACAGTGTGTGGGCAATCATTTCGCACTGGGACATTGGTATGGGTATCCTTGGTACCATCCTCCTCCATCTCCTGCCTTTAGGGAGGTTTGGGAGAGGTCCTGGTGGTGGAACAGCATCGCCCAGGAGAATATTGCAAAGGCAGGAACACGAGATGTGATTTTTTTTTCACAAATATCTCGTCTTGTCCCATTAAGAGTTGCTGGAGCTATGGCTTTCTCCACAAAAAAACTGGCTATGCTCAGACATATCAAAATATTCGCCAAAGCTAGGATTTGCATGGCCGCATCTACGCATTTAAACCCACCTGTCATGAAGAAAAGGCCCATATAAATTATGTTCGGCTATTACCTCGGACAGCAATTTCCCACTGTAAATGCAGGGCAGTGCCAGGCACAACCATCACAGTGGTTCCCGTGTCCAAGGTCAGCTTCTGCACAAATTTCCGAGTTTCTGGACAAATGTGGTGGTGCTCCAAAAGTGCTACTGGGTCTCTGTGCTTTCATGACTATGAAAAACCTTCATTTAAATTTCATGTCAATCACATTCTGTATGTTACTTCTTTAAATGTTAATTTATTGCAGCCTGATTAAAATGAAAATATATTCAGGACATCTAAGGATGAGGGAATGCTCTTTGTTTTTAAAGTCAGTGCTTTCTCCTGCAACTTTGTGATTACCAGCACAGTGAAATATAAGAATAATCTGAATGGGAGGTTTTGACTTGTCCAGAAAAGTTTAAATTAAAATCAAAGGGTTTTGGTTTTGTTTTTTTTTTTTTTTTAAAAAAAATTTAGATGCTTTTTGTCAATGATACAATAATACTCAAAATAAAACTACAACCTGAGCAGCTACAACCAATCTGAAAACATTCAGTTTTCGTTACTGAAATGAAAAAAGTATGGGTTTTTTGGTTTTTTTTTTAATGTAAATGAAAATCTTAGGGAGTGTGTACGTGGTATGTACATATTTCTAGTTCACTGAAAAGTTTTTTCGTAGCCCTCAAAACCCTGTTTTGATGCATTTCCAGAGAGAACACATTTTTCAGTGAGGTGCAGATTTCAGTGAGTTTAAGATGAACCAGCCCCTCCTCTCAATTCTCTCAGCATCATCCGGGCCAGAAACTTTTCCAGGGAAGTTGCTCCCTTTTTTTTGAAGCAATAAAAGCGCTCGGCAGATGTTCTCATCTACTCTCCCATGCCAGCCATGTCCCCTGCACTGCAAGTTGCTAAGAGTGGATTGGCAGAAGCCAGCTGTCCAAATGAATGGTTTCTGATTCATTAGCAATCAAAAAAGCAATGAACTCCAATCATATCAGATTGGTTTTTTTTTTTTTTTTTTGCAATTCATCAAACCAAACCGAAATGATAGCAATTCCAGGTGGAGTAAACTATTTTGGTTAAGCTTAAAACAGAAACACTGCCTTGCAGTTTTCAGCAAGTGAAAAATGCATTCAAAAACTGAAGCAAAACAAAACAAGGACATTGAAAAAGCAAAAGTGGTTTTGCGTGGAAAAGCCACGATGTTTTATTTCAGAATATATGTCAGAAGAAACCCACGTCCTCAGAATTTTAAGAAACGTTTCCCAACAGAGCTGCTCAGTGAGACTTATGCAAACTTTTGCAAAATGCTCTGGAGTTTCCAGAGCTGGATATTTTCATTGCAAAAACCCCCTCCACTGAACACAAAACACTTGGCAAAACTTCTGTTGCCTAGATCTAATGCAGAGGGAGATGGACTGTGCTGGAGACCCGGCCCAAGTGACACACTTTCATCATCTGGAGAGGCTGACGCCGCGCTAGGACAAGAGCCAACAGCTCTATTTTACAGATGACTAACATCGGACCATATTGTGCTTGTTTTTGAAATGGATGCACAACTGAACAGTGCTCTTGATGTGCTCTCGGTGTCACTGCACACCCCCCCGCCGTGATGACTATCGAGCGCGTTCGAGTCTTGTTGCTGTTTAATAGCAGTCGTAGCTGCCATTTATGCTGCAGTATAAATGCAGGTGAGCTGGGAGTCCAGGGAAATACTGCACAAGCGTGCAACGGGGCTGTGCTATGAGCTGCTAGTCAGCTAAATATATTTAGAAGAAAGCTAAATATATATGAAGAAAGAAGGGTTATTACTGAATAGGGATCAGGCACCTTCCTGGGGACAGAGTGAATCTGTGCGAGAACGGGATGTGATCTGCTGATGTCCATGGGTCTGCACATAAACCCGTCATTTCTTCCTAATCTTGAAACAAACAAACAAACAACGTGCCAGATGACATGTTGTAAAAAATTGATAGTTCAGCTTCTTTTGGCATCTCTCTTTTCTGCTCTCCGGGCACATCTGGCACAGCAAGCCTCAAACGAGCAGGGCGTTCAGGTGCACAAGGGGCAGGAAGGACTGATGGGCTTTTCTTTCTTTCTTTTTCCCTTTTGCAATCCTTTCTGCTCATGTTTGCCTGATTTCTGGTTGCTTTTCTACAGGAAAAGGGATGAGACATCCCTGACAGGCATAAATTTTTGACTCCAGGTTTCCCTTTTGTTGTCCATTGAAAATATTCTTTGCGAAGCATGGTTTTCAATCAGCCACACCACAGAGGGCAAATGGCAAGAACAGGCTTCTCCTGAGATTATCAGAGCTTTTTTGTAGGAAAAGAGAGCTGGTAAGGAAATAGGTGTGCATGAGAAAGGGAAGGAAAGCATCCTCAGGATCCATGGAGGGGGCAGGAGTATTTTTGATCTGGTTGAGCTGCGCGGCAGGAGGATCAGAGCGGTTTCTTATTTCGTTTGAGCTCCTTGCCCATTCCTGATTTACGTTGCAGACATAGGGTCTGTTTCCTTTTAGGCATTTAGCAGCAGAGTGCCCCGGCGTTTCTCCATCCATCATGGGCTGGCATGGCACGCACATGGTGGGGTGGCTGAAGTGTGTGTGTGGGGGGGGAGAAGCAAAATTGGCCAGAGCCTCCTGTGAACGCATTGCTGCTATTTGTGTTTTATTTGAAGAAATGATTAGAGTTTATTTTATTGCCAGGAAAGGCTGCCAGCCTTTATGATGACAAAATTGCTGAGTTTACTAGGAAGTTTATTTATATAGGCTTTGAAAGACAGACCCTGCAATGACAGACACCAGCAAAGACCTGGGCTTGCTGGCTCTCCCATTTCCCTTGCTGTTCTGCAGACGTATTAACCCTTCGCTCTGACAGGTTCCTACGAAAAGAGGGGTTAAGAGCAAACATATGTACAAAATAATCCTTCCCTGGGAAACTGGGTATTCAGGAAGGTTTAAGCTGGAGATGTAGACCTGAACGAACAAGTGGGTTGGCAGATGTTTGCTGATGGTGCTATGGACCAACTCCACACATCTACAAGTATGGTAGACACGTCCTCACAGGAGGAGATGCCCTTAGGGTGGCCTCGTCCTACCATGGGTCACATCTCTGGGACAAGTGGTGCTACAATAAGTCCTCTCCTTTGCCACCGCTGCCCCTGCTCTAGGAACAGAATTGCCAGAACAGTTGCTACCACCAAAAAATGCATTTTGTGGGGGGGCAGAATCATGTGCCGAATTAAGGCTTGGCAAGACAGTGGGTTTTAGGGAGAAAAATATATGTTTAAATTTTCTTAGGTGTCAAAATGCTACGCTTTGACATATTAAAAATGAAAAGGTTTCACTTGGAAAATTTTCAAATGTTTCATTTCATCGTTAATATTCATTCATTGGTATTATTTTTCTTTTTAAAAGTGGCCTGACTTGGGAAGGTATCCAAAATAGACCAGAATTAATTAAAACAGAAGTTTTGTTTCACCTTAATTCATTGTGTTTGTTTTGTTTTGGAGTAAAAAATACCTCGATTTCTGCTTCGGTTCAGACCAAACTCTCTCCCATGTCTATGTGGCCATCATGCAAGAACAATCAACCCTCTTCCCTCATCACTGTCTTCACCAGTGCCTCAGGTCTACCGTTTGGCCTGGAGAAATCCTTTTATCATGCAGTGGGGATAGCAGGCAGCTATCTTCTACGGACGAAAGACTGAAGAGGACCCTAAACATAATTTACAAGTATGTTACATCTACACGAGAGCACTCTCTTTGACTTCCCATCAGCTCTTGCATCAATAGCACATATGTGGTCATGATATCCATTCCTTCACTTCTGTTAACACCAGGTTTGAGGTCCTAATACCAGCTTCTAACATTTTGAACTTGTAGGCAGCTTTCAAACAGCTGCCATTTTTTAAAGAGAACCAGACCCAAACCTCTGCTCTTTTCTTTTTTTCCTTAAAATGTGGAATTTCCCCCCCATAAAATTTTACTGACATGTGTGCTCAGATGGGCAATGTTCAGATCTTAGCCAGAGGCTTGTTTGATGCTTCACAAACTACCGGAGCTTGAAAACTACCAAGAAGATTTCACATTGGGATGTTCAGTGCATGCCCGAATGCTGGGATGGTCGGGAAGCCTTAAGAGCAGGGGCATTTTGTGAAGCGCTCTCTGCACAGGCTTTTTCCTTCCATACCCTTGCAAAGTTGCATCCCTTGTTAAGCAAGTGTCTGGGATTTATGAGAAGAGGAATATATGTGCATATATATGTGTGTGTGTGTACATATATATGCACATACACATTTATTCCTTCTTTAAAAACATTTACAGTCAATTTTCTGCAACAAATGTGCGTGTTGACTTAATAACAAAATTATAAAAGAGGCCATTGCCCTTGGAGTGGGTAGAAGAATTGGGACTTCTGAGATCTTGACCAGCTTTGTTTTTTCAAATAAAGTTTGGCTACTTTAAACCCATACAGAGAGCTGCCAATGTTTCCAAAAAAGTGAAATACTAGCAAAAAGAGAGAAAGAGAAGTATTAGTGAAAAACAATGAGGGAACTTTTCTTCATTCTTTTACCAGCTCTGGTTGGCATTTGTCCACATTACTCACTTACGGCTTCACAGGTTAAGACTTTATACCACATTACACCTGAAACTTAAGCAAGTATTTAAAGTTAACAGCTTTCTTGAATCATGGCATCTTTCTTTGAGGAGCTGAGCCCTCTAAGGTGCTGAGCACTCTGGCTCCCATCCAGCAGAGCACTCAAACACCAGCTTACATTTCACCGTGCTCAAGAACAAATTTAAAATTAAGCATGTGCTTAAGTGCTTTGCCAAAGAGGAGCGGGATTACTCACATACCAAAAGTTAAGCATGTGCTTAAGGTGCTTTCCTGGATTCAGGTTGGAACAATTGGGAAATAATGATGCTGTCTTTGGGCAGATTTAAAAAAAAAACAACCCTAATTGGAAAAAAAGAAAGTCATCTGCTTGTTCTGACGGTGGCAGAGTCTTCCACCTGAAAGTAGTTTTATCTAACTCTGTCCAGATCGTGAACGGTAAGCAGAAAGGGAAACCAAGTCTCTCTTGTAATTCTACAACTCCTGTTACTGCAGCGTATAAATGGCAGCGTTTCTGGGCTGTAGAACAACGTTAGCATCCCCATGTCACTATAGGATCTGGACACCCCAAAGGGCCACAGAAGAGCTCTGAGGAAAGTGGTAGGTGATGGTACATCAGGAAAGCACCCTTTGCTTGGCAGGAGCATCACCATCAGCCCAACAGCTTGATCTGGAGGGAGGGATGATGCAGGAGGGAGGAATGACTTCCCAGCCCCCTATCTGATCCCATGCATAGTTGGATTTCAACACGGATGCCCCAGCTACTTGGTCATGGGACTTCCCTTCCCTAGCCAAGGCCTGAATAAGAGCAGGAACATCACGGTCAGTCACACTTCCTCCATCACAGTACGTCTCTGCTAACCCTCTGTCCATGTTTTGAGGTTGTTTCTCAAAGACCCTTAAAAACAGGACTGAAGTAGGACAGAGGACTCAACCCAACTTGGGTTGAGCTTGCGCCATATCTCAGGGCTCAGCAGCATCTGTGGGTTCCCTTGTGGGAAAACCAACGCAGCATCATAAGCTTGCCTCCTGCACCCCAATAGCCTTACCAGAGAAATAAAACCATATGCCTTTGCCTGTTACCAGAGAAGTCTGGACTATGCGGTTGTGACACACAAATGTAATGGTCTCAGGAAATAAAATGTTCTTTCTTCAGAGTAAAATGGTCAATCAATGTCAAATCTAGCCCAAGCTCCCCGATGGTCAGAGATGGGTGGAGACAAGGCTCAACTGTAGAAACGTAGGCCTGCCTACTCTCCTGATTTTTTGGGATGGCTGTACCTAATATCACTCCTTCTCCCTCCCTCCCTCCCTCCTACCATCCCCGAGCAGATCACATCTAGCAACCACATGTCCCAGCATGTTTGTCACTGCCACTTACCAATACAGTACTACTTTTCCCGGTATTGTAACTCTTCCATCCACTGAAAAATCTGGGTGGAGGAAGGTGGTAAAAGCTCTTGGCCCCAAAGGGTTAAAATGTCCAAAGGGGGATGCTGCAAGCTCATGTCTCTGTTATGCCATCTTTGGGGAATCTGGCTCAATATCTGTTCCTTCACTCTAGCACTTACGGAGCTTTGTAGCAGGTAAAACTAAGCCCAATTTCCTCAATCCTCTGTTAGTGTCACTAAAAAAATACCCCTAAATTAGGTCCCAAATTCCTGTGATCCTCACAGCGCGGAGCGGGGATGAATAGCTTTTGATAACAGCCCTGGATTTGGTGGTGTAGGGGGATTTATTTCCTGATCTTTTGCCCATCAAATCTTTTTCTGATCTTAATTGTCAATCACATCATATGATTTCTCCAGAGAAATGAAAATAGCAGCTATTTGTCTTGAAAATCCACCCTTTGATGTCAGAATTCCAGGAAATAAAACACCTTTATAGTTATGGGATCCAGACTTGTCTGACCGGGATGCATTTCCATCAAGATTTGTGTGTGTTTGTTGACTCGGGTTTTAAGACGTTCTGTGCCTTTTACGGGGATTCACAATGGGGCATTCATGGCACATTCATTTTTGCAAGAACTAAAATAGCCAGGGTCATTTGCTTCAGGGACCCCTTGTCTGAAGCGTGCCAGCTGTCCCCAACCTGGAGTGGGCTTCCAGGGCAGAGCTCCCAGCCTGAATGAGTCCAGCCCTCACTGTGATGCTGAATTAAAGGTCTGGACGTCCAGACCTGCTCATGTGCTGGCTGTTTCCCTTCGGGCACTTCAGGCACATTTTCTAACAGATTTTGCATCAAAGGTGCCTCTGACACATGGAGATCCTTCACACACAAAGCCATCAGGCTCAACCTCCCAGCCTTGCCAACCTCCCAACCTCCCAAGCCTTGCCCAGCCTCTGCTGATGGGCTGGTACAATAGGAAGGCACGGTCCTTGTCCCCACCATTCCAGACCACCCCTGGATCAAGTGTTAGCCGTATAACAACATCTTCTCCAACCCCCTGGCAATGGCAGCATCAACTGATTTCTTCCAGCTGAGCATTGGAGAATGAAAACCTCCCTTTCACACAGCTCTGTCCTTTGGATTGACTCTCTTTGTGTCACCAGGTCAGCCAACCATCATTGCACAGCATGTCCACCGCCATCTGGAGAAGTTATTTCTAAGAAAGGCCAGATTAGTGTATCAAATTCTTTGGTAAATATCAGGAGAGTGAAAGAAAGGCTAATTAAGAAAAATTTGGTCACTTCAACCTCATTATTTTTCCATTGGTCTTAAGGAGCTTTGTAGACTTTGGCTGCAGACTTTGGGATTAAATATGTGCCATGACCTGGGGGAAGGATCCTTGCTGGTCTTTCCCCTAAGAACTGCTTCTCAACCATGTTGGCTGTGTGGGAGTGCCACATTGAGGGCAAATGTATATATGTTGATCCATAATACCCATTGCTACCTGCTGACCTTTTTCTTTCTACAACCAAGTCTGCGAGCTCCTGTGATCCTTTCCAAGATGTCACTCATAATTTCTTGTTTGCTGTTTTTTCTAATTCCCAGTCTTTCAGCCCATCTTTTCTTTAGACATCCCTCTTTCTCCTCCTTCCAGCTGAAACTTTCAGTTTTCATTTTGTTCTTCCCCATAGATCACTCTGGTCCCCGTTGGGGCTGACCTGGCTGTGAATCCAATTTTCCCTGTTCTTCCCTCAGACTCTTACAACTCCACGATCTACCATTAAAAAAAAAAAAAAAATTAGTCACAGGGCAAATTCCCTTTGTTGGCTTTGCAACATGGATCACCTTTCCTCCCTTCCCTCCCCAAATCCTCTGGTGCTTTCTCAAATTTGCAGGCTATTCCTTCTTCTTTTTTTTCCATTCCACCAGCAATTAATCAATCAACCTGGCAACCTGGGACCAATCTAGAAATAATAATAAAAAAAAGAAGTAGCTGAAGGAGAAATTTGCTCTTGCTTATGTGTCTGCTTGATACTCGGACCTCTCCAAAAGCAAAGGACTCTGGGACGTACTTTTTAAAATGCCTTTATAAAAAATCCTCTGGTGTTCAGAGCCTGGCAGGTAGCTGGAGGAGGTGACGGCATTATTTTCAAAGTCG
>NW_009197181.1:25274-97739 GCF_000690835.1 Fulmarus glacialis
ACTGCTGAGACAACATTGTTCCCTCAAGTAAAGCCAACAAGGGTCATTAGCACTTCATATATTTGGGTGAGTGCTGTTTATTCTGACACGACAACCTTATGGAGGCTTCTGGGGGTTGTAGTCCAGCCTCGCACACAGCTCGCTGTTAGGCGTCAGCATGGGGGATGAGCAGATGCCAAGGAGTCAGCAGTGCATGAAGCGCATGCCATATCCCCCATGGGTACTTGGTTTCCATCTCACTCACATCTGGAGGCTACCAAGCCTGGCCCGGGGAAAATCTGGGGCATAGCCGCTGCATCCGCAAAACCAAGCCCTGCAGAGCTGGCCATTGCATGCTCTCTGCCTCCGCCAGATATTAAACCGGTCCATTTGTAAGCCACTGAGACGTATGATACAATCAGCTCAAACCTGTCCAAATTGATCTTCTTGTCCCGCCTCATCTCCCCGCCTACCTCCTCTGACCCATCTTCCTCCACTCCTTACAGATAAGCTTAGAGCCTCTGCAGCTCTACCCTGCTTCATGGTACTGCTCACTGATGGAAAACCATACACATGCTCAAACCATTTTATTCCAGTGTTTTATTTGAAGGCAGCCAAGCGAACAACAGGTAAAAGAATTGGCCTCTCCTTTCCAAACTGTGGGCTTCAAGGCTAGAAGGAGCTGCTCACCCAGTCTACAAGAGACAGGCAAGAGAAGACCATCCATCCCCTGGCTCTGCAACAGCAGGAGCCCGTTGCCCAAGGAGGCATCTAAGGGGGTTGCAAAGTCTCCAGCCATATGGCACATCTTCCCCGAGCTCCAGAACCAGGAGCAGTTTAGCCAAAATCCCACACCAGTCACCTCTGCTGGAGCCACGCTGCTTCCAGGACATGCTTCTTTCTCTCCACCAGCCTCTGCAATGAGCTATCGAGACATCTTGGCTTGCCCGAATCTGGCTGGCAGAGCCCTTGCCCAGCGTTGCATTCCACGGCGGCGAGGGAGCTCAGAAAAACAGGGGCTTGACCAGCTCCTCCCATGACCCGTCCCTGATGATGAACTGCTCTCCCTAAAACATCAGCACTTTATTTTCAGGTAGTGCTCTGCTGACTTCCACCTCCTGCCAAAAAGATCTCATTTTTTGCCTTTGTCTGCCAAGCTGGAGATTTGAACGCTGGAGAAGGCGATTATTTATTAGCCAAAACCACAACCTATGGTTCCCTGTGGTGCCTCAGTCTGGGAACCTGCATTTGAGTGGGGAAGGGGTATGTGGGACATATCCCCCCCTGAGCCAACACAAGAGAAGCCCCCAACAGCTCGCTTTGATACAAATCACACAAATTCGAGCCAGCACCGAGGGTGCCTTTCCCAGGACAGCCCTTGGCCATTTGAGGACCTACCAGACCAAGTGGATCCTGGCTGAGATCCCTGCTCTGGATGGTGGCAGAGGTTCAGGTCTCATGTCCCTCGTGGGTGTCCAGACAGCTCAGCTTTTCGGACTGCCCGTTTTTCTTTGCAGCCATCAAGAAAATGTGAAACTTTGATCTTCAAGTGGAGCAACCACATTTTTTCACTCTCAGGAAACAGTTTTTACTCAGCCCACTCCGAGGGGCTACAAAACCATTTCCCACTCCATTTCACTAGCTTGAAATAAGAGGAAAAAGAAAATAAACAGAAGTTGAAAGGTTTGGGTACAGTACTGAACTTTTTTGAACTCTTCAGTGTGTTGTGCCCCGGAGTTTTGGTTCAGACCATTGCAGAGAGATGAGCCAAGCACAGGCTCAGAGTGGGATGCTGTCGGAGATGAGAGCACTGCCGCTCCCGAGCTTGGGGCTGGGCACGCAGCTGAAACGCAAAACACAAAGCCCCACGCATTCCCTCACTGCAGTCCTTTACACCGAAATACCGAGGAGGTTAAATGCTGTGCTCGCAGCTGCACAAGGAGCAGAGCCAGCATTTGAAATCTGGGAATAATTGATTCGTGTTTCCAGAATCATTTTTATTGAAGGGGGGGGAGAAAAGAGAGGGATTGAGATTGAGAGAGAGAGATTGCTATTAAAAATTTAAACCACCAAGCTTTGAGCATCTGGTTATGTTGGCGGCTGCTGTCAGACTGCCGTATGAGCTGCCCTGCTCTGCCACCAGTGCCACCAGACATGGGTTGAACCGGACACTTGTGGCCAACCAGGGAGATGGCAGAGAGACTAAGGATGCGTTTGATAAGGCTTAAAAAAAATTTAATGCTTCTAAACAGTCAATCTACCTGCCAATGGCTTCTCAGGCACTTTGGTGGGAAATGCACTTAAATTAGGTAAACTGCAAAAAAAGACCTATGATGGGAAACACAGGAGACAGACAGTGGAGAACTGGTCTCAAAAAGAGGTTAAGCAGTCCCAGTCTGCTGCTTTCCACCAGAAGTCAGGACTGGAAATGGGTGGCAGAGCCATCACACTGCTCTGGACAAGATCAAAGGAGCAATGCAGCTCTGGAACTGGATGCCAAAATTCCTGGACACGTTTGAAGTAGGCACGAAGTGTTGCAAGTTATCTGCGGGAATGGATCTGAGCACTGCAATGCAGGACAGCCTCTCAAACACCTACAAGATCGTTGCCCATTGGAGGCTGAGAAACAGCCAATGGGGCAGGGGTTTCTCATCGGATTAGCAGGAAAACAGGTCATGTGTTGAGCATTGAAGAAGTGTTTTTTTTTTTTTTTCTCCAGGAAGCATTGTTTGCTTGTTCTTTACTGTTTTGCTGAAAGTGAAACTGTTTTCCATAAAAGATTTTAAAAATTAAGTTCTGGATACCTGTCATTTAGTGTTTCCAAATTGCTGAGCTGTTCCATTTTTATTTTTCATATTCTCTAGAACGTGAGATAAATGTATTTTTACTGGGGATGGAGGATGTTAAAAAAAAAAAGAAAAGAAAAGAAATAAATTAAATGAAACATCATAATTCATCTGAAATGGACTTTTTTCTTTTTTTCCCCTGAAGATTTCAGCTGGTGGTTTTGGTCAAATTTTTATTTGATTTGATTCTGATTCCACATCAAAATTTTTTTTTTTTTTTTTTTTCTTTGTTTAATTCCTTGTTCTCAAAAATATCAGCATTTCTCATAGAACAAGTAGGAAGGCTGTTTTCTGGTCAGTCGTCTCTGAGATCCAGTAATCATTTCTATCACTGCCTCCCATAAATCCATGAATCTGAAGTTAATCTTTAAACTTTTTCACAGATTAACATTTATGAACTCTCAGCAAAGAGCCACACTAGTTGGTTAGGAATAAAGCACACAGCTGTACACTGTTTGCTTTTATCAGCCTGCAAGTTGAACACCCTGTTGAGTTGCATCTTGTGGTACCTTTTCCATCATGGTTGGACTTTTGGAGAACATCTCAATTTAATTTGGCTTGCATAGTCTGCACATGCATGAGTTCTGCAGGGGACATCTGGTTTGCTGCATGTCAAGTTGCTCAGTAGTTCTGCAAGAAATCTATGGCAAATGAATCCCAGAGCTTTCCCTCTCTTGGTCTGGAATTTGAGATCAGATTTTCAAAATTGAACCTAACCTTGTGCAGAGAAATCTGATTCAAACTTGTCCATGGGACTTTGGCTCCAAACTGGTCAAGAATCCATTTTGTTTCATTTGGATGTCCTTGAACTAATATTTCTCCCCAGAAGTGATCCTTCTCCTACACAGAGTCCAGAAGGAAATTTGATTCAATATGATCATGCATTTTGTCAGTACATCTGGCAAGTAATATGCAATTTTATAGCCCTCAACTTGGGAGTCCATATTTGGCCACCAGGAGAGCTTTCTGAGCTTTTTATTTCATTCTGATGATTCCTTGATGAAACTCATGAGCAAGAGATAGACTTGGCTTGAAGCTCTGGAAGGCTAGTCAGACCGTGAGAGACACAGCTCATCTCCACCATGGGACAGGAGCTCCCTGGGAAGCGTGAGAGGGCTGAACCGGGATGTTTTAGATACGTGGTGTTTCTCTCTCTTGTTAGTTGCAATATGTGTTTCTGCCCTGGGTGGAAACACTGCTGTGGTGGGTTTGGGGAGCAGGGCTACCACTTCAGCCCAGGTGTGGGGTGTAATTGAGATGATACAGTACAGTATGGACTGTCGTTTAATATAAACTGCATTACCCGTGTCCCTGAGAAGACTGTACAACCCAGGGTAATGCTGCGAGCAGCAATTTCCACTCCCGAATTAAGACATTATTTCCTAGCCAAGAGCTACCTCCATCCCTCTACTGCTGGGTGTCGACAATCAGATCTCAGGAACTGATGAAGAGACCCAACTGAAACAAAAAACTCCCTCAGCAGGGCCCAGGCAAACTCCCTGTTAACTGGATCCCAACACGTTTAAGATTTATCGCTGATAATCATTACAGCAAGCAGCAGTTGGAAACGAACACGGCCAAGGCACAGCATGGAGCAGCGATGCTGCGTGTTCGTAGCAGCGACACGTGCACTGGTATCATGCTCCCTGTGTTCAGGCAGGTTGGGACTGAAAATATCAGCTCCCATTTATAAGCAAAGAGAAAGAATGGGTGCATCTCCTTCCACGTCAGCTTTTAGGCTTGAAAATGAAGTACAAACCTTTAAAACTTGATGCATGCAAGCCTGCTGCTTGGGAAAGGAAATGGATTCAGCACATGCTGGTTTGTGCTATCAAGGCAAGCGTGTTAGCAAAGCTCACTCCTGACATCCATGAGGTCATCTACCTTCATACTGCTGCTCGAGTTCAGTACAAACAACACCGGGAGATACAAACCAAGACAGGCTGAGGAGATATATTAGAAAAGCAGAAGGGGGGAGTGAGGAGGGGGGTATGAGGTCATCTGCACCGACAGTATGTTAGGTACTCACATTAGAGTGGAGAACAGAGCCATTGACTTTATTGAACAAGCTTCCAACTGGTAATGAGGCTTGTTCTTCCAGTTATTGCATTGAAAGAGCAACATCTGGCCTGGAGCCTTCCAGGGGCCAAATCCTTCTCTGCTGCAACCCTGCCGCTGTCAGCAGAGTCACACCAGGGATAAATCTGCTCATGAGAAACTAAGGCAATGAGAGGGGCAAACAGTTTGGGGTCCTGCTCGAAAAAACCCAAGTCTTCCCGCAGAGCAGGCCGGGTATCTGAGCAATAAAGATCGTCACACCTTTAATCGCTTTCCCATACACCAGCGCTGTGCATAATAAACAAGGGGGATTTTTTGTTTTTTTTCCATAATTAGCAAAGGAAAACCCAAAGCTGGTATTTCCTTAGCAGCTAAGCCACAAGATCAGAGCAGAGACACTCATTAGGCAGGCAAGGTTGGGAGAACATCTACCCGGTTTCTCACCTCCCTGCTTAAAGTCCAATAAAACATAAGGGTAAAGGGAAGGAAAAATATTACGTTTTTAAAGGCACTTGGTGAGCTTCAGCAGCTGCCGTTTATTGAGCTTTCCATAGCTTGTTTCCAATTACTGTAAGGTGTCCAGAAGCTATGGCAACACGGTAATAATCTTCCAGTGCCTAAGAGAGCTGCCATCGTCTGAAAGGCAGCATAGCTGGGTACAAAGGCATTACAGTGAAGAAACCCTGGACCAAACCACTTGCTGGTGGCCCAACCGAATTCAGTGCCACCCATCCCTGCTCCCGTTCACCTGGAAACACAGCACAGGTGGATGGCTCCGGGTTACGCCCGCCGATGGAGCATCCGATGCCCAGGAAGGGTTAGGGTTTGCCCAGGGCCATGGGGATTGCTTCAAGGGCTGCCAGACCGACCGCTCGGCATCAGCTACTGTGCTCGCTCCACGCCGAGATGCTGCCTGAATGCTGACATTTTAACAGCGCAGTCCCTTCCCTGCACATGATACGTCGCGAGGGAATAACAGGACGTATTAATGTCATTTTAGATAATAATATTCTTCTCAGAGTGGGCTTTCTGGCACCATATGTCCCTCTGCGAAAGAACTCTATCCCTATCGCTCCGGCACTAGCTCTGAGCTTGAAAGCAATCCATTTGGGCCATTAAAATGACTAGTGAAATGTGGGATAGTCATCAAGTAATTAGGACCACATTTCCTTTCTCTCCCTGCCCGGAGCTCTGGACTATGATCTCAGTTCACCTTCAGCTTCGCTTCACCTTTGCCTTTTACAGACCGACACGAGTGCCTGCTTTTTGGATGGTGCTTGTCCTCCGTTCCCCTCCCCTTCTTGTTCAGATGGCATTTTTAACCTGCAGCATTTATTTCATGTGCAAAAAATGAGAGGATCTGAGTTTGGAGAGCTGCCAGGGGAAGGTTCCCCCATTTTCCATCCTGGGTGCAATGGGAGTCATGGTGTCTCTCTGCCCCCCACCGATGAGATAGCTACAGTTGAAAGGACTATCCAGGACTCGGCTCCCGTGGCCAAGAGTGAAGCTCTTGGAAAGTTCTGCTGATATATAAAACTAAAAGAGCCATATGGCCCTCTGTGAGGTGGGATTACCATGGGACTTGGAAAACACGCCTGAGTACCTGGCTTTGCGCTGCTGCTGGAGCCCGATGCAGGGCTGAAGTCCCCGCTGGACTGCATTTCAAAGCCCTCTGCTCTTCTGCTCCAGGCTGCATTGGAAAGAGCTGCTTGCTTGGACACTGGCAGGGTGGGATCCCATCGTGGCATGCAGAGAACTTGGATGGGAAAGAGAATACCCCTCCCTGCCCCTATGCTCCCCGAGGGCAGAGTGTCCTGGGCTGGAGCCACAATCCGAAGCCACTCGCACCCCACACAGATGATCTCTCCCCTGGCGTTTCCCCCCGCTTTATGCTCACGGGTCTGCTTTTCCAAGCCCAGATGACCACAGCTGTGCAGGAGCCAGCATCTCTGTGCTGGAGGTGAGCCCATGGATGTTAATACTGCCTGTGGCAGGAGAAATGTGGATGGACATATCTCACACTGTCAGGGCTCACCCCTATGGCTTCGGCCACCATAAGTCTGCACAAGGCACCAAGCTGAGTAGTCCATGCTGCCAGGGCTGGTGCTTAGGAAGACACCTCTTCCAGCTCCATCCCTCCAAGGGTTTGGCCACGTTCCAGCTCTATTTTTGACCAAGAAAGTTGTTTACATAAACAGGCTCAACCTCTGTATGCTACTTCCCCTTCACACAAACAAAGGCACTACTGCTCACAGCCAACTGTTCATCGCTACGTCATGGTCCCATGCTGCCTGGGAAGGGAGGGGGTCTGAGACCCAGCCATACCTTCCCATATTGCACCCTGCAACTTGGCTACAGCCAACCTCATCATCTAGGCTCTGCCATGGATGTCATTCTTCCATCTCCTCCTTCCTCTGGCTCTTGCAGAGATGGATCCACAAGAAATCTTCCCAAGTTTTTTGTGACTCCACTTTTCCCTCAGCCCCACAGAAACCCAGTTTAGAGACTTTCATCCCCCTCCTTCTTACCATTACCTCCAGAATACTCTCTCAAGTCCTCATAGAGGCTTATATCTCAGCAGAGGAGCGCCCTGCTGGGTGTGCTCCTCATCACCCTTTCCTTTCTGCCTCCTGGCCCCAAAGCATCAATTCATTATGGAAAGCAGCAGGGCTGAGGACACCAAGTCCCAGAAGCACCTGGCTGAAGCCACTAAACGATCAGCTGGGAATGAGTCATATTAGCAGCCCAAGCCCGGGAAACCCAGCCAGATCCCTCTGCACAGGACTGAAATAGATTATAACTGACTGATTACAGGCTCTGGCCAAGTCCTAGTGAATTAGAGTGGCTTGCAGGGGGATGCAAGGATAAGGGCTATTATTAGCACTGCTATTTATTATTTGGGTAGTGCTCTTATTGTCTCAAGTGCTCTCTGAATTGTCGGCAAGACAGTTCCTGCCCCTAGCACACAGGATCGTTGGGATCCAAGGGCGTGACTGGAGATGAGCTATGAGCTGTGGGATGGATGTGCTAATGCTCATTTGGCACGCAGGGACGAACTGGACCATCAGTTCGTCCTGACCAGAGACAGCCTGAGGCCAGGAATTGCCATACCACGCCTCTCACCAAGGAGCGACAGCTACCGAGTGCTGCGAGGCGGGAGCAGGAGTAACGCAAAGTGGTAGAAACTGGAGTGAAACACCTCACACAGGGTAAACGTTGGAAACATTTGGAGCATCGGGCCAGGTACGTGCACCTGGAGCCTCCCTGGAGGGCAGGCAAGCTATCCCATGCTTGGCTTAGGCTCACAAGCTGGAGGGGAGGTGAGCAGCTGGGGAGGTATGAGCCAGTTTGCCCTGTGGAACTTCTGCTATGTGGTCACCAGGCGTGAAGCATTTAGTGCTGCCATCTAAAGCGTTGCTCAGAAAGCCCTGTTCTTCTGTGGGAATCTCAGCTTCCCACTGCTGAAAAAGAGGGGGTGGAAAATATGACCCCAGCACAACCTAAAAATTAACACCACAGAAGCTTATTTTTAGGAATCTCATTGCTCATAAGCCTGATTTTCACCCAAATCCCAGGTTCAGGAGGGGGGAGAAGGACAGATAACTGGCCTTTACAGCTCCTTGGATGAGCCCTGGTATCTCTCAGCTCCTCGGTGGTGGTGGCGACATGTCTAGACACTCTGGGAAACATTCAATCAGGAGAAGGAAGAATGGGTCCCGCTGTTAGGAACAATGCAAGAGGAACAAAACGACCCATTTTTATTCTGTGCAGCTGTCTTTTAAAAGAACTATTAGGTCACTGAAAATTTTAGTTACAGCAAAAAATAACTCAAAAAACAACAAAAAATTGGAAATGAAACTGTATATATTTTTGGGAAATTGCTTTTTTTTTTTTTTTTTTTTAATAGGTTTCCCTTTCAACTCTTTTCCAGCTGATTTTTTTTTTCTTTGAGTTCTATGATTATTAATGGCTGTGGCACTAATGTGCTTGGAAAAAGCTCATTTGAGAACCATGTTTTTTGGATTATAAAATATCTGAAAGATATTTTTCTTTTCTTCAGCCAACAATTGCCCAGTTTTCCCAAGCAGACATTATTCCATGCCACAGCATCGGATACATCAGGCCAAAACTTGGCTTTGAAGATAAGCCGGAGAAGCCTGTTGCAATGTGGTCATCACTTCTACCATAGAGCGCTCTTCACGTCCATGTACCAGATGATGTTTGGGGAGAGGGGAATCCAGGGGCCACGCTGGTCCTGGAGGACTCACTTGCACTCGCTGGCACATTGAGGGTTTTCCAGTGTCACTAAAAAAACCAAACTGTTCTTTTTTCAAAAGTGGAATCCAGGAGTTGTGGGAAGAGCTGTGGATAGACACAGATGTGGTTTGTCTATCTGGAGCGTATGTTGTCGTGGAGATTTCCGCTGACCAACTTGCTTTGCAATAGACCTGTGGGGTTCCCAGCAAGGGGGAGGGCAGATGTGTCAGCCAAACCGTCTTCAAGACACGTCTACATCATTGCTGGAGGGCTGTGGAGGTGGTTCCACACAATATAACTCTTCAACAAGAAAAGCCACAGCCAACACAGAGTCAAACCACTGGGGAAGTGATGTAGTACTTTTTGAACACCCAAACTAAGCAACCCTCTGCTTCCCTGGGTTACGCTCCAGCTCAGCATTGCCTGCCTGGACTGCCCAGCTCAAGGGCATGCAAACCATGCTCCATTGCTCAGTTTAGGTGTGCCCTGTTGTCTCCAAACTGGGAAATTCAACCTGACTATGCTACAGATCAATGTTACCCAACGGCATTGGCTTCATTTTCAGCAAAGGAAGCTCCAAGCAGCCAAATTCCCATCTATGCTGAGATACACTCAGTGTAGAAGAAATGCATAACAGTGGTCCAAAGGCAGATTCCCATCATTACAGCTGTCAAGAGGAGATGCCTAGGAAAAGAACTTAATAAACAGAGAAAAGATGAAGGCAGCTATTTCCTGGCAGACCTTGCAGTTTTTAGCAAACTCTTACCCCAGAGCCAAAGTCTGGGATTTGGTGGATGTGCCTCTAACATCTGCCAACTGCCTGCAGTCCTACCTGAGCGGCTCTTCCTTGTGGAGCAGAAGTGAGATTCTGTGGCACAGGTCCTGCCAACCTCATGCCAATGGAAGAGGGGACGTGGATTTCCCAGTCTCAGCAGTTGTGGCCAGACTACAGCCTTCTTGCACCTCTCAGCTGACCTCCTGGCTCTTTATGGTACAACAATGATTGCTTGCACATGCCCAAATACCTATTGCCGGGAGCCAACAGAGCTGTAGAGTGTTCCAGGAACAGCTTTCAAGGTCCTGCCTAAGCGAACAGAATGAGGAGTTTCCCTGTTTGATCTCCAACCCGTACTCTGCCATTTGAAATTTATCATCTCTCTTTACCTCAACAGAGTAAGAAATCAATATGCAGTTTAATGCAAAACAGTGAAATCAGAGCTTTCATTTTAAGGAAAAAGGAGAATTTTCAGCTGTAATAGGACTACCTCTGTTTAAAATGCTATACAAAACATGATGGATGAGCAGAAACAGCAGTAACATAGAGTATTTAGAGTGCTATTCTCTTCCAAAAATCTATTTAACATCCATCAGCTGAGCACAGTGTCTCTTGGAAGCAGATCGGAGTGGTCTGGGAGCCCTTCCCAGGGAGGGGAAGGGCGCAGAATAGCAGTGGAGGTTGATGATTCTTTGACCTTTTTGACGGTCCTTGCTTACAGTGCGAAAGTTCATGGACAAGGTAATACCCACCAGCTCTGCACGCACGGACACTAGATACAATGCACTTAAAGCTAAGGAGACCAGGAGTATGCAGACCTACAAAATAAGAGCAGGTAGGGTTCATCTTCAAGTGGTTTCCCATCAGAAATGTTTAACCAATATTTCCCGTCTATCTCCATTTTCTCGTGACCCTGCTAAGTTCAGCGCTCCACTAAAAATAACCTCTGTCTTTTATTGCTGGGAAAGAATCCCAGTCTTAACAGAAACAGGGTTTCTAATCTTCACAGAGGCAGACGCTGGGATACCCCAAAAGCTCAGAAACTGGCAGGCAAAATTCATGAGACTTTCCCACTTATTGTAAAAAAAAAATCTCCTGTGAGTTTATAGCAGTTACAGATCCAGAGGCCCTTCTGCTCTCCAAATAAACCGTACTTTCCGGAGGTTTGGGGTTGGCTGTGCTATAGTATGAACTTCAGAAATAGGAATTGATGAGATCTTTAGCAGATATATCCAAAATAAGTGGGCAAAGCTCCCAGCCCTGCTACATGTGCTCTGGTATGGAAGGGGGTGCTCCGGTCACCTCCTGGGGACCCAGCAGCCCACCTCTTCGTTAGTTCAGTGGTTGAGTGTGTGCATTTAATGTGCCTGCACTGAGCCCTTAGGTTCACCTGGGCAGCTTTGCAAGCTGGGATGGAGTTCCAAGAGCACACTGCTATTGACAGCGATTACATTATGCCAGCAGCACTTCTGCCAATTGTTCTGTGTGTTTACAGTGAAAACGAAGGGGAAAGAAAATGATAAGTTGGAAAAAAATTATTTTATCTAATCAATATATTCATGAGAGGGAGAAAGGAAGGCTTGTTCTTTAAAACACACAAACCTCCTGAGCTCTGTGTGTGTGTTAAAGCAGTGGGATGGAGCTGTGGCTTCTTCCGAAGCAGCTTCTCAAGAGCTCTGTAGCCTGCAGACATCATTAGGAGAGGGCAATTATCAGTCCCTCTGCCCAGGGAAGGAGATGAAGCTTCCCATGCCTTGGCAGCCACTTCATGCTATTTCTCATGGGGGCTCTGGGCCAGCAAACTCTCAGCCAGCGCATCTCTCGAGAGGTTCAGATGTAGGCAGACCTTTTCCAAAATTGAAATTTTCATCCATCTAGGTCTCCCCTTCCTTCCCAACTTTGTGTGTTTTGTCAGAGGAAAAAAAAGAAGCCAACCAAATTCCAGCTGAGGAGTAGGGACACAGCATGACAGCTTGGGGTCTGTCCTCGGTTTTGCTGATTTTTGTTTCCGAGACTAGCAAGACTGGAGTAAGACTACACTTTGGAAGAGTATTTTGGGAATAGTCCTATGCACAGAGATGCCCTCAGCCTTCTGCCTTTCTGCTAAACATTTAGGGGAGAAAGAGCCCAGAAGGAATCAGAAGCAGAAAGGATCAGTCCAATGCCATGTGAGGAGCACGAGGCAAAGCCAAGGACAGAGCTGAACCTTTCCAAATCTCAGCCCAGATGTTTAACTTTAAGACCATCCTTCCACCCCTCAGCCCAGCTTCTCGACCTGCCTACTGTGCTTACCACTTCAGCTGGTGTTCGGGTCAAAACTGCTCTCTGTAGCATGAATTAATTCTTCCTTCCTTTTGCTTGACGATGCTTAAAAAAATAATAGCAACAATCCTTGAAGAGGTACCATGGAGAGGTTAATAGGGAGAAACTATTTTTAGATCTCAAGGTATTGGATCATCCTTTGTTATGGCAACGGAACTTGTTATTCCTTGTTTCCTCTGGTCTTTTATACGCATCATAGTCATCAAGGCTTCAATCCAGCTTACAGTAAACATTCAAAAACCTCAGGATGATAGAACTTATTTGTTGCACGACTGGTAAGAACATTAAAAAAGAGAGGAAAGAAGAAAACCTGTCAAAAAGCAGAGTCTCGGAAGGAAGGAGGGGGACTCTAGCCTGAGGAGAAACCTTGTGCTTCTAGAGAAATTGCACTTGAGACCTTGGGCTGGGAAGCTAGAGCAGATGACATCTGGAGGTCCCTTCCAGCCCACACGATCCTGCGGGTCTACAGCACCAAAACACCACAGCAAACCCAGCTCAGAGTGCGGGCAGATCAGGGGCTCCAAAATGATGAAATGTTGCTGAGCTGTGCTGGTTTTCAGTCCAAAGCAATAAATCTTTCCTTGCAGAGGTTACTCTACGCTTGGACCACGTTCATGGAAAGATTTACAAGGGTCAGCAACAAAGTTCCGAGCAAATGCTGAAACGAGGTGTGCTGCGCCTTTTGGGGGGTTTATTGCAAAGTCCGTGTACATCTACAGGAGATATCTTACTTGCTGTAGGAGAGCAATGCCTGCTCTGAGATGGGGCAGAAGGCAGACCAGGAGCATGCACTGTCATTTCTTCTAGCAAATTCATTGAGTAAAACATTCAGGGGAGCTTTGTGTCATGAGTTACCTCTTTGACACCCATGCTGGCAATACATAAGCTCTGTAAAATGCACACAGAAAGCATATCACAGGTCCTTGGGTAGAGAAACCATCTTTTCCGCTGTGTAATTGTACTGCACCTTGCAGAAGCTGCAAAAGTGACCAGGAATCCTGGACAAAACAGGGCAACATTACCCAATCTGCACCATTCACTCACGATAAAACCCCATGACTCCCTCTTTTGTTATTTTATTTTGCTAGAACAAAATGTATTCTGCTTTAGCCAGCACCATTTGTAGCATCCTCTCAGCTGTTTGGACTGCAAAAAAACAGGAAAACAGTGCTTTTGAAAATAAGTTGGGTTTCAGCATTTTCAGGACAAGATATTTCCATTTCAAAATACACCAGTTCTTTCGAAGGCAATGCGAGCAGGAGACAACCTGCTCCATTTGATCTGTGTTTTAAATTTTACCGAGGAAAACAGAACCATTTTTAAAAAAGCAACTAAAGAAATTTGGAGGGAGCTGGCCAACAAACAGAAAAAAGATCAGCTATTCAAAGTAGTGATCACTGAGCTCTTCAGCACCAAAACATTAGCAACTGCTGGCTCATTCCAGCTTTTCTTTGTCTTCTCTATCTCAGCCACAAAGTGTCATGCCCAGATGTTAAACAGTCTCAGCTTCTGTCGCTGGGGAATGTCTGACATTTCAGTGTTTGCTCTGTGCTTTGAAATGACACAAAAAGTTGAAATTCCAAATAAGGCTCCAGGACTATCGTCCAGAAAAAAAGTTATTATATTACTTAGAAAAGTCAGAACTAGCACGACATGTAGGTGGTTTGAAATGCTGAAGATCAGAACAGGAGCTGAAATGACTGCAAATTCTTACTTTCAAGTCATTACATTATTAAACCTAATTTCTCTGCATGCCTTATCTTACAGAGAGAGCGCATGACCTCTACCTTGCTGGTGGCTGGCAGCAGAGAGAGACTCGGGAGAAGGATCTCAATATAGTTTCTCTCTTTATAGTCCTTCATGTAGCCCCCTTAACTAGCTTGAGAGGAAATACGGGCTAGCTGGGCCATTTTATATCTTACAATTGTTGGATGCTCTTTTTTGGACCATGCAACCATGCCCCTAGATTAACACTATTCCCATGGACTCAGCCAGCACAAAAGTTGCTCTTTGCCTCCTGGGCACTGAGGTCCTCCCGAGAGCACAGCCATAATAAAGAAAAAGAGATGGAGCTGCACTTTCCCTGAGGGAAGTTGAAGCCTATTCTGAATTGATTTGAAACCAATCCAATCAAAAGAATGAAATATTCCCTAATCAGGTCAAACTGACCAAAATGAAGTGTTTCATTTCAGGTTCATCTCCCCCCACCCTTCAAAATAAAACAGAAAGAAAAAAAAATATAAAAAGAAGAACACTGAAGGTTTTCAGCACAATCACATTCCTTCCCCAGGGGAAACAGCAAATCTGTGGAAGTGGCAAGTTTCCTTGGAAAAATCTTTCTCATCAGCACTTCTGTGTGCAACCTCCAAAAAGTCCATTGCTCTGATGTGGGGGCTTCCCAGGAATTATGGCTCAGGTGCCTCTATCCTTAAGTCAAGCTCCCTGCTCAGAAGATATTTCCCCAAATCCACTGCAGACAACAGCATGATGTCCATCCTTGAACACCATGAGCCTGAGACCACGCCATATCTAAAAGAGGATTCCACCAAACACTGATCCCCCATCCCATACTTTTTCTTGTACTTGCATTTCTGCAAAAAATAATGTATGTTTATACATACATTACAGGTGTATATGTGTGTGTGTGTGTGAGTGTGTAAAATCCCATTTTTTATTGCTAGAAAACACCACCATCTTTGGGAAGTAGTGCTGCTTAGCAGGTGAAGCAGGACTCGCACAGCATCGAGATATTTTCTCTGTTACGTGGGTCCATGGCCGAGTGCTGAAATGCAGCCATCTGCGCTGAGCCAGGCATGACAGCAACACGAGGGTCCTGGAAAAGAGGACAAAAACCTAAGGCGTTTTCCTCTTTCCTGACTGCTCAGCTCGGCTTGCAGCACCACCTTAATATCTTTCCCATACTTGCTCTGACGCTGCCTGGAAAACGGCCCCATGTTCTTTGCAGCAAGCTGAAACATTGAGAAACAATAAATTAGATTTTCAGAGGATTTTTCTGGGAGCAGAAGACATGAATTGCTAAACGTTTTCCCCAACAGCGCCGAGGGATGCTCTAGGGGAAACAGCAAACAAAGAGTAGGTGAGAGAGGGCATCCGTCAGCACTCAGCCACCGAAGCACCTTTTCTCCTCCAAAAAGCTGGCTTTCAGCAAATCCCTTACAAGGACTTTCCGTGTTACACCAGCTAGCCAAGGAGTTGTGCAATTAGATGTCAAACATGTTTGGAGAACAAAGTGTGTAAACGGGATGTAATGCAATACTACGTGTTTATTTCTGAACATGAATCCAAGCAAATCCATCCATGGCCACTTTGCAAGATGAATAAAATCTACCAGCTTAAGACGTCTTGCAGCATTTCTTCTCTCTCCTCTTTCACTAAAGAACTGGGATGAAATGTTTTTAATAAAACGCTCTTTTTTTATACATATATATATCAAAGTTCAAATAAATCTTTACTATAATCAGAAGAATGCAGAGAATTGTAAAAGTTTAGAAGGGGTCACTTCTGACTGGCCCCTACTCCATAAAGTACAGTTTGATGTCCTGTAGTTTATAGCCGTACAAAGCCCAGCTCTTCTGCATTCAGATTGGCTGTTAATGTTGTAATGATGTTTAACTGCTGACAAATGAATTACAGGTGCGGAGCGCATTGCCCGTTTAAGACAAGGACTGTTTAAGTAAAAAAATCTGTCATTTTTATTTGGTTGCTTTTTTTTTTTATGTTTCTTTTTAATTCCCTCAAGCAAACAGATTAAGGAACATCATAGCCTGTCAAGTAATGTATGTTTGTAAAAACACCACATCTCTTTGATGCGTCTATCATGCGCTGGAGAGGAGAGAGAGGGGTTTTCTTTCACTTGCAGTGTAGCTTCTTTTTATTTTTTGCCACTAATTATGGAATTTCTCATTAAAATAACAAGAAGCACGTCTGGCTGGGATTCCAGCACATGTTTTCACTTTTGGAAACCAATGGGAACCGTATGCTTTCTTCCTTCTTCCACGTCCCATGAAGCAATGGCAGCGCACAGCCCAGCACCAGCATCCATGCCCCGCTCCACCAGCCCCATGGCCGGGCATGGGGAGAAGACACTCTCCCAAAGGCAGACCCAGCTCACACGGGGCACGGGGGGTGATGCCATATTCACCAGCTAATTTTAAACTTTCAAAATTCATGCCATTCCCCAGGTTTTGGACCTGATTTTTATTTCTTTCCCCTCTTAGGCCTTTCTCCTCTCTTATTCCTCTCCCTTCTTGTCCCATTGCATTTTTTCTCATGGCAAAACTAACTCATGCAGACCTGCAGCGGTTATTTATAAACTCTCCTTGAACGCCAAAGCGCCATGAACAATCATTTCCCTCCAGTTTACAGGAACATTCAAAGTGCTCCGAAACATATTTTCGACATAACTCATCACTTTGAAGATACGTCCAAGCTTTTGTTTGTGTTTATTGACAGGAAGTTGTTTTTCATGGCTCAAATCAGGAGGGGGATGATGGGGAAGAGAGGGGGAAGAGGAGGAAGGGGTTTTGCCGAGCGGTTGAAGCTGTACCCTGCACAACCCGTCCCTGCATTCCTGGCATGCGTGTTGGCTTCCCCCAGCCACCCGCCACCCAATCCCGCTCTTCTTTTTCAAGGGGGAGAAAATGTCTTCGAAGCTTAAAAAGGGGTAAATTAGAGCAAGGACGGATGCAGACAGGTGAGAGGGGAGGAGAAACCTCTGTTATCCATCATGGCTATGGAAGAAGAAGGTGTTTTTGGGGCACTCCTTGGCCCTGGAGAGCAGGGGTGAGGCACAAGCCCCCTACTTTGTATCCCGGAGGGAGGCTGTGCTGGGGAACAGGCCAGCACAGCAGGATCATCCCCTTTCGCAACTCGGAGGCTTAGGAGAAATCGTGACTCATGGCGGGGAGGAGAGGGAAAGGGGGGCTGGCTGAATCACCCTGCCGTGGCGGAGCAGGGCTCTCTGCCCTTGGCTCGAGGGGCTCACAGAGGGGCTTGTTGGGCTACTCTCCGTGGAGATGGGCACGAGGTCTGCAGGGTGGCCAGTTGAGGATGGGAGCCCTTCCAGGCAGGGCCAAAGGGTGAGGGAGGAACTGGGGGAACGGGGCAGATGATGGGAGAGGGGCAACACAGATCCCTACCTGCTCACCGCTGCATGCCAGAAGAGAGTCAAGCACTACTGGTTCGCACCTCAAGACCCAGGCAACGTCTTCAGGGTGTATTCTCTGCTGGCTTAAACCATCCTGAACTTCAGTGAAGAGCAGCATCCTTTCTTGAAGGGCATGGTGATATTCATCTCCAGCTCCACGGGCTGCTTCTGGTGGAGGAAGCCAGCAGAGGAGCAGGACAAGTCCCCGGGGTGCCCAGGGAAGAGGCAACAGAGCCCAAGGTGAGGACCTCAGCCAACCAAGGAGAACTTCCATCACAAGAAAGCGCCATGCGAAACGCAGCGGACCTGTTGGTCTTGACCTCACGGGCACATTTGAAACCTCTCAGCAGCCCTGGCACAAATCACTGCCGCGCTCTGTTTAACAGGGAAAAGAGAGATTTTAAACAAGGTTGTATCAACCTTTTTATATTGACAATGGGACTGGTTATTATATACTGTGTGCCTGAGGTTCTTCCACTGAAAGGAGCGTAATGCAACACTGGGGGCAATTCTTGATTCCACTTACTCCCAATAATTATTACTTCTTGGCTTGTTGCTACACTATATAGTGTAATGTTATTGCTTGGAATGGTATGTTAACTTAGTTTTTACTGATACCATGTGTTCCCCCTCTTTTATCCCAGTAGTGTGTCAAGAACTGTTTTTTTAAGGATGGTCAAGGGAATATGATTCTAATATTACTGTAGATGATATAAAAAGTTTTATAGACAGTATTCCACGTTTGAACTGGGAGCCCAGAATTCAGCCATGAGAGCCTTAATCAGACATTTGAATTGCACATTTTGAAGGCTCAGATTGGCCGGTGAGGTAGAAAACACACTCACTTGATTACAGGCAACAGCCAGTTTGAAAGTCAAGATGCTAGACCTGCACTTAGAGACAAACAAAACAAAAACCTCTGAAAGCTGGGCTTATAATATTCAATTTCAGGCATCGTTTGGCTCCAGAGGCATGATTTAAAGCAGCCTGAAAAATACACAGGAACACATTGCTTACTGTGTTATTCCCATGAGTGGACCCATAAAACTGTGCCTGTTAACGTGACAGTCACTGTCTTTGCTGGCAGAGCTGGGGTAACACTTAGGTCCTCCAAAACTCAGAACAGAAGCTACAAAAGGAGCTACGGACCAAGGTATACTGGCGATTGCGAAGGAGCTTTGCATGCTGTCTGGCCTGACAACAAAGAGCTGCTTGCAGAAGTGGGGTTTTTTTTATGTCACCGTGCAGAAATGCGCAAGGTAAGGACTGGGCAATGACTCCCTGCTTGCTCAGTCAGACAGGAGAGCTCGGACTAGCTCTGCACAGCCCTGGGATGCTCCCAGACAATGGCATGGTGCAGAGCACAGCCCCACGAACACTCAGGAGGAGAAGATGCAGGGACTGCACGCTTGCTCACTGTGCTCAGGGCGATGCCTGGGGTGAGAGAGCAGAGTGGAGCTGGGCTGCTGAAACTTTCTCCAGGGACCAGAGCACAAGGATTTGCTCTACTAGTTTCTCATTCACTTCATGCCAACATTTGCAATGCCATTTCTTTCACAGGTCTGCATCTGGAGTTTATGGTTTATCCACCTTTGGGAGCTGCTGGTTCAGATCCCGTGAGAAACTGCAGCAGACAGGGACGCCCCACATCTCTCTCTGCTGCATTCAAGATTTCTGTTTACTAACAGCATGCTTTCCTATTCAGTCATCAAGGTATTTCTTGATATGTTTTAAAGTAGAACAGGTCCAATGTGCAAAAGGCGGGGACTTTGAAGGCAGATAGCAACAGCAGGCAGAGTTTTCCAACCCCGCCAAACTTTTACGAGCACTTCCATAATGGCATTTCCAACACTTGGGCCACGACTGCAGTGACAGTTGACGCCTCATACATCATAATCTGCTTTCTATTTAAAAAACAATGACGCTGTTTTATTTATTGCAGGCGATTACCTTCGCATGGGACGAACGTGCCTGGAAATTCCAACACTTTTGTCTCGGCAGCAGGCGGGCTTGCACTGTCTGACACTGTGTTCATCATTGCAGTCATCATTGGCGCTGCACTCTCCTCGTTTTGCAGGTCATTGCATTGCCTTGAAATGCTACACGCCCGCTACCGGCATGACTGCTGGAGCGTCAGAGCTTTCCTCGGGGTTTTTGGCACCCTCGGGTGTGTCTTTTTGAGGTTAAGGAACAGAGCTTTGCTCCTAACCCAAGAGAGCTTCAATTCTACTGCAAGCTGGTGGCGCATTTTCCTGACTTGGTGGCTGCTTACGCAGCCTCAGACAGATGGACATCTGTTTTTCTCTCTCTGGACATTCCCTTTATTTCACTTTCAAAATCCCATCGAAGCCAACTTTTGGGACATCCTGTACTTGTCTGCATTTCTTTCATCAGTTGCTTGTTGTAGTTTGCATTGAGCACAGAGGAACTAGAGCTTTGTGCTTACCAGGAGGACCCAGGCAGTGAGAGACAGCCTGGAGCGAGGCTGTGATGCCTCAGGAGGGCCAGCCAGTGTGGGGCAGGGTAGGATAGGGTGAGCCAAGGTGACGGCTGGAAGGTCAAGGCCTCCCTAGCAAAGCAAGGGCAGGGGGCTTTGGGGATGTGGTGGAGCAGGAGGTGCACAGCAGTTCACCAGGAGGGAGATGAGGTAGATGGGTGAACAGATCTTGGATGAAACGTTAGCTTAGGTGAAGTCATTTGTTCGTAAGCTTCAGCCAAGCCACCGACTTTGCAAAGCACAGCTGGGCTCAAAGCAGGACAAGCACCTGTTCTGGAGATCTTCCAAAACCAGAACTGTCCAATACTGAGTGTAACTGCCCAAATAAACCTAAATATCCCCAATTCCTCCTCTTCCTACTTATACTTGAATAATAGTCTCTCTGTTAAAAAACACAGGGAAGTACACATCTGGACTGTCTCAACCAAATGAGGAAGGTTGCTCTTATGCACCGCTGTCTGGCCTTCTGAGTGTGCTCCCCGCCATCTTCTGTGAGGCTTTATCTACCAAGCTGGGGTCACCCACACCTTTGAAAGCCTGGCAAAAATTTCTGCCCATGTCTTGCAGTCTTGGCCAGATCAACCCATTTCTGTGTTACCTTAAAAAGAAACCACCATGGAAAGAGGTTCCCTTTACCTTCTGCAGAAACAAAGCTCCTTGCTTCACCCCAGCTCCACCAGATCATGGGGAGTCCATTGGAAACGAAATTTTGTATTTGAAAACCATCGGCCTCTGGAGATGACCTATAGGGTCCCTTACCAGCATAAGCTAAAAATGAACCACTTGGACCACAGATACAGGCAAGCTCTGCTGCACCCCTGGCCAGCTCAATTCCCTTCCACTTGACATCTTGTGATGGGGGAAGAGCACTGCTGTTACCCATACAGTCCCTGCTGGGATTTAATGGCAAAGGATCCCATCTTGGGCCATTGGGAGCCTCATTTAACCCCTCAAGATATGATTTGCTTTGCAATGCTTCCCAGCATCAATGCTGGGAAGACCTTGGTTCTGATTTCAGACTGCTTTTCTTTACACTCTCCACTCCCCACCTCTGTAACTCTGTTTTCCCATCTGCAAAATCAAGGTAATGCTCCAAAACTCCTTTACAACTTGCTCTGAGCTCTCTGAAAGGTAAGCCTGAGGCATTATTATTCCATAGGACACACTGGTTAGAAAGCTGTTGGTTTACAGCTTTATAAACATCATATGAGACTTAAGACAGCAAAGCGTGAAGAAGTCTATCTGCAAGATTACAGCTACTGCTCTCGGTTTCCCTCTCTTGTGTGGTGTACAACATAAAAACCCAAAATTGAATGGGAACGGTTTGCAAATGAATCACTGTTTCCTAATGAGGGGAAAAGGAAAAAATAATCTGCATGCATGTGCACGGCCACCCTTTGCAGGGAGAGATTGATGGTGGCTGCCGAGATCCAGGATGCATGCTGCACACACCAGACACGGGAACAAGGCGGGGCCTAGGTAATGCTGGGAAAGATGGCTCTGCTGTATTTATTTTTCAGACAAAAACCTGAGCTGGAAAGCATCAACATTGTTCCAGCATGAGGAAGCATTTTTTTTCTTTTCGGGACTGACATGCAATCTTCTGAAGCTGAAATTGAAATTTCACGCTTCTGAGGGCTTTGGACATCTTTTAGGGATCAAACCAGTGCTCATCTCCAGTCCCTCCAGAGATGAGTAATAAGGCCAAATGCTTTTTTGGAATTAGCACAAGGACAAAATGACACTGTGCTGCAGAGCTGTATTTTTAAAGAACAAATTGGATCTTTTTGTCATTGTTGCTGTTAGGTTCAGTTATGGGGTAGGGGACCCGATGCAGGGGGGAGCATCCTCCTGTTGATCTGGTAAATGCATCATCTAAATACAATCTGCTCTAGCAAACAGGCGAGCCCAGGGAGATGAAGGAAACCACATTAAAAACATGATGAAAGTTGCCTCGAGGCTCCTTATGTCACACTTGGGCTTTGGGCGGTTGGGGTTTTTTATTTCTTCCCTTTTTCTTCCGTTAATAAACCAAAACCTAGCATTCTTCACTTTAGTGTTAAAGGCTGAGAGGACCCCTCAGCTTCTCCCCCAAAACACATACACGTGCACATGTGCGTGCATGCTTGCGTGCAACGGATGCTCATTGCCTCCTGCCCAAACTGCAAACCAAGGGCACGTTAAAGGCTCATAGGCAAGAGGGATTTGGGTTCCTGGGTTTTTTGGGCCTTTCAGCAGCTGACCTGCCTCATTTGGTGGAGATAAAGTGAATTTCATGGGAAGTAGTCAGCTAAACACTGGTCTGGGCCAAAGTAGACAATTCCTGTTGACACCAAGATCCCTTGGCATCTCCCAGTGCTTCCTCCAAGGGGTTCAGGCAACACAGATAGGGAAGGGACAGTGCCAGGTGGGGACCCTGTGCATCCTATGGGTATGACCCATGGCTCATGATGCTGGACTGGGGAGAGAAAGAGGCAAACCCTGAAGCACTGTGTTATTTCTACCCTGTTGTGAACTCTCTTCAGCAACGACAAATCTAAATAAAACTCACACATGGTTTATTTTTGGATTAGACCCCCCCGCCCCCCTCCCTCCGCTCCCCTCCCAATTTGATTTATGGTGCTATTGTTCTGTATTCTGACCTAACACACCAAAAGCTTTGAGCTTTGCAGCTCTCTCTCTGCTCCTTCCATCACGCAGGTGTAACTGCTGTAAAAGCGAGGGAGAGGAGGGAGAGGGAGGAAGGAAACAGAAGAGAAAACAAGGGGAAAAAGTTGAGGCTGCAGACGCACACATCTGCTTTCTGACTAATTCAGGGTATGGCACACCCGTATGGGTCCCTTTTTATTGCTAACATTCCTTATAAGTTAGCAACATTTTTTTGCCCCCTCCCCCTTTTCCTCCAAACTTCAGATGTCCCAGAGGAATGTTTAAATTATTATGGAATCCCAGAGGAGTTTGCCGCTTCCCTTTTTAATTTGTTCCATGCTAGTTGCTGTTTTTTTAAAGCAGTGCCCAGCTTACTCTTTCCTAAAGGCAAGCCCACGGCTCCTTGTTCCGGCTCTGGCACAGAATTCCTTATAACTTTGTTCCCCAAATCCCTATGGGTTTATAGCATGGCCATAATAATTTACTTGATGCTGAAATTTGTGATTACCTGCTCTGATTTTTGAGCTTTTGTTTAAATAAAAATGCTAAAAATACCGACTTAAGCCAATCAAAAAAGGTATTATTGGCCATTTTTCACTTGGCCAGCTTTCACAGGCGAGCTGCAATCCTGTAAGGCCCACAAAATGCCTGGTGTTATCTAGCCCTAGGCACAGACTGATGTCTTTGTAGAGCCAGACAGAAAAAAATCAATATGTGTAGTAAAAAGGAGAAGGCTGGAACTGGGTTTTGGCCTTTATGATCCAGTGACAGTGGGCAATTGGGGTTGCTGAAGCACTCTATGTGACTTGCTGTTTTTAACCTCATCAGACCTCTTTGCCCTCCAACTACCGCTCCAAGGTGGGGAAGCGATGGCAGATGCCCAGAAATTGGCCCATGGTTGTGTAGAAAGTGCGTAGCAGGAAAAGGACTTAAATTTATTCTTCTCAAAATCGGGACTGCAGCTGCTGGCCTTCCTAATTTTTTTTTTATTTTATTTTTCATCATGAGCGTAACACAGAGCGACTCTGCCTGGCTCTGGTCCCCCTGTAATCCCTTTGTCTGAAGGGAAACCATCTCATCGGCCTTATGAATGTCCCTTAGCAACAGTTGCTTCCAAACTAAAGGCAGAAAAGCCTCAAACCCAGAGCAGCCACGAGATGACTGCACTAGGAAATGAAATTCATAAAACTTAAAAGTGTTTAAGAAGTCTTTTCTAAATATGGCACAAAGAAAGAAAAAAGATGTCCGAAGAGTTAGGAAGGGTGACGCATCTTGAAACATTCCTTGTTAATTAAGTGAAGGTAAGCAAATACTGGCCACACATGTCCTTAATAGAGCCAGTTAACACTCTTAAGCCCAATATTTTGTCAAATCAAGTATTGCTTCTTCGTGTAAGAGGTTTGTTGTTCATTAAGAAACAAATTTCAGTGAAAATGTAATGCTACATTTTTGTTGGTGAAGACTACTTTCCAGCCAGCTCTGCATCCAAATGCCTTTGAGTATTAGTGAAGGAAGTTTCCATGTTACCAATGAGACAGAGCCTTTTTGGGAATCACGATGCGGGGACCGGTAACATAGTTCTGGTCTTTCGAGCAAAGAGATAAGATTCAGTTACTGCTCTAAGAAATCTCCTGTTACCAGCAAAGTGGAACAAGACCGAGCAGGGGAAAAACTGTGAACAGATCACCAAACCCAACCATGTTTTGGAACATGGTTGATCTAATAGAGAAGACTGAGCAGGGGAAAACCTGCAAACAGATCATCAAACCCAACCATGTTTTGGAACATCGTTGATCTAATAGAGCTTGTCCATGCCCGTGCTATGCTTGACAGTATAAAGGCAGGGAATTCCCGACTAGGCAAGAGGGATGTGTTTCAAACACCTTTTATGTCAGCTATCAAGTTGCTTAGGGCTTGGCCCATTGAGATGTTCGACTCCAAATTGTCAACGTACGAAGCCACAGGTGCTCCCTAAAGCCGCTGAGTGCCTAATCACGCGACTCAGCAGTTCCTTGTACCAGCTGGTTTGGATTTTGGTGTGCACAGAAATCTCCTCACAAAAGCCAGGTGGGTTCCAGGGGCTTACCCAAGATTCCTCAATAGGCTCATTCCTTCTGGCACACCCAGGGCACGACGAGGACACACCATGCCAGACCTGTGATCCCACAGAGGAATGGGGATCAGAGGAAGACCAGTGGACATAAATGGGCCATGAAGCATTTTGAGTGAGAAACCAGAAGGTGATTTAAGGACATGAGAGCTGCAAGGTGCTGCAAGAGCCATCCAAGGGAGCACAATGTTACCTTTATATGCCCGTTACTATGAGCTGTCTCTTCCTACCTATGGCCATTTCAGGCATGGTTTGGACCTCCCTTCCCCTAGCGAAGAAGGGCTAATATCCTGCTATCGGGATGGGGCTTTCCCGGGAGCTCTTGGGAGGACTTGAAGAAGCTTCACCACAGCTTTGACACAAGTAATTCCCAAAATGACAACTCTTCTCTGAGGTCTGCCAGCTTCTTTTGATGCATGGAGAAAACCAGGAGTTTCCCTGGCAAAACATCTGACCTCGGTTGGATGCCCATCCCAGAAGTCCTGGTTCATTGGGACTTCAGATAGGTCCAGAACACCACACACACCCCTTGGATATTTGTGCAGAGAGCAGACACTCTTTGTGTCCTTCAAATGCATTTATTTAGGGAAATAGCTGCTTTGGACAGGTCTTTTTCTGACAATAGAGCAGTTCAGTGCGTTTTTGCCCAGATAATTAAAACTACTCTTACTTCATGGACTCCAGAAACACTTGAAAAGGGAGGGAGCTGAGCCTAATCCTAGAACCTGATAATCCCCCCTGTGGTGAGGAGTGATTGCTGCTTTTCCACTGCCCAAGGGGTAGATAGCTATGGGGCCATTAACTCCTGTTACTGTTCTGAAGGCTCGGTGAGGAAGATCTCAATGGTACCTTGAGCTGGGTGAAGTATTTCCCCTGCCAATCAAGGGCATGTGCCACTTGTCTGCTTTCACATCTCATTACTCATCTCGGTCCCAGGCTTCAGTTTAAAAACATTTCAATCACATCAGCTCCGTTAGTTTGGCTTGTGGGGGCAGGGGGTTGGTGCTTTGGGTTCTTTTTTTTTCTAATTCCATTGTAATTGCATGGCTCCACCCATGTGCTGCTTTGAAAGACTGTTCACTGATACCCGAAATCAAAGGTAAAACTTGGGGGCGGGCAATCCCCAGGAAATGAACATCCACCGACTCTCCTGTGAACTGAGACAGCTGAAACTACGTGCCTTTATGGGGAAAATTAATTTTATGTATAATTCTCCCTTCCATTTCTATGTGTGGTATCCATGCTGTTTCAATTTCTGTGTGACAAAATGTATTATTGATAGGAACCAGACCTGTGGCTGCTTTAGCACTTAGATATCTAAATACTTGCCTGCAAGTACCATCTATCACTAAAGCGAAAAACCATGTCACTTGCAATGTCCTTTGGGAAGGAGAAAACCACAATTCTTTCAAGATTTGCCAGTTACTTTACAAGTTAAGCCTGTCAGTTTAGCACTAAATCTTAGACTTAAAATGGTAAAATGAAAAAGAAAAAAAAAAAAAAAGGAATAAGGTCCTTGTTTCAAAACTGGAAAATTGAGTTTGTCTGAGATATTTTATGCTTGTGTTTGGGACTCACGATGATTGATTCATGAGTTTGGGAACTGCGTGCGCTGACAGTTCTGAGCGTCCTGCCTTCACTTCGTGAGCCTGGATGAGTTCTACTGTAAACAGGCTGAAAGGAAGAGACGGGTGAGGAAACAACGGCGCTCTCTGGCTTGCCATCACCTCCCACCTGCGAGCCATGGGCTATCCAAGCAGCCAGCCTTCAGCTCCACCAGAGAAGTAAGGGTCTCCCTATCCTCTCTGCAGCCAGATGCAGAGATGCAGAGATGGCTGGAGCTGCCGGCAGCCACCCAGACCATCAACATCACAGTTAAAACCAGAAACGTGCATCCCCTTCATGGATAAGGCATGAGACCTTTGTTGGAGAAAGGTTGGACAAAAGCATTTCAGGGTGTAAAAACTGGAGCAACGTGGATCAAGGAAGACTTGGTCTGGCAGCTGAAGACAGCCAGAGCATCTCTTTCGCAACGTCCAGGAATTTTAAGCTTCCTGGGTGTGCACGAGGCACAGAGCAGTTTGCTGCTCCTGCAGCTCGGCTGCGCTTTCATCTGGTTATTTTGCACTCAGGAGGTTTGCGGCAGGATGAATTTAATGGGACGCTTTTCTCACCCTCCTGCCTGTCCCAGCAGGACCTCAGGCAGCGAGAGGCAGAGGGAAGGAGAGTCAAGCAGCAGTGTCAGCTGTGGCACTGGCCCGCAAGTGGTGGAACGTGCCTATCTGCCCCTGGCAGCCAGACCTCATCACTGCATCTGCCTTTTAACCTCACGTTGCAGCACTGGGGGTGGTACTAGGCACTTTACAAACATCTGGAAAACAACCACGCTGTAAATTTGCCGGACACAAACTCATCACTTTGGCCCTTCCAGTGTGGTTATCCCATGGTGAGCTAGCGGCTGGCCTTGCTCCCCCCATGCTGGGCATGTTTAGGATCATAAATCACAGGACCACACTCACTTGGTCGGGACAGTGCATCACTGGTGCCACTGGAGCAGTGACCAGTCAGCATGTGAAGAAGCATGCTCAGTATGCCTTTGTCCTTTTCCTTTGCAAACACGTTAGCAACCTTAAAAGATTGTCTGCAGCCAGAGACACCATCAACAGACCACGTTGACAGATTGGCTTGAGGACCTGCTCAGATTTTCCGCAAACACTGCAAATCCACGTGAGCTGCATCCCTTGTGGGTGGCATTCCCAAAGCACTTCGCTTTGGTCTAAATGCTCTCTGCGAGTCAAGCAAACCCTGGATCTCTCATCCTGGGTATTTGCTGGAGCGATCCTGGCACAGCGAAGAAGAGGATCAAGCTGGGGAAAGGAAAAGGCTATATTTACACTGCTCCCTATCAGGAGGGAGACCACAGGATCTATGTTTGAAGGGAGAGAGTAAAAAATTTTCATTCACAACATTTAATGAAAAACATCTTTTTCCCTCCCACCCTGCCCCTGAGACAGTTTTCACAGAAATGTCAGTTTTCAATTTCTTTTTTGTGGGTTTACTGAAGAGCAGAGAAGTCCATCTTTTCATCAATAAAATAATAAAACCCCGCTAAGTCGGGTAAAGCAAAAATTAAAATAAGAAGAGTGAAAGAAAAGAAGGGATTGTTTCCTGGGGAAGGTCTAATACCATTTTAGCTGCAGTTTCTAGCAGAGAATTAGTCCTATTTATTTTATTACTCCTAGGGGTCTAATTGTCATTAGACCTTAATTGTATCTTGGCTTGCTTTGCAAAGCAAAAGAAAGAAGCAGCCTGTGCTGGCCACTGGATGCAATCATCTGCTCTTTTGATATGCATGTGTGTGTGTGTATTTTCTCCTTTCACCTTTACATCAACTAGCAAGTAGAAGCTGCTGTGATCCTACCGCACCTGACAGCTTTACCGTCCAGACAGCTTTACAGCCCGTTCGAGGGCTCAGGCTCCTGAGACTGAACCAACAGTGCTGCAGGGGGCTACGGCTGAAGCTGTCTGAACCAGATACAGCCTTCAGAGCGGTTGTTTTATCTCTTCTGCCACCCCCTTTGTCTTGCTGCCACGTTCAGTACTCTTCATTTTGTAGCAGAACCTTTTGAAAACACATCAAAAAGCTTCATTAGGCACAAGAAAAGGGATATTTGCTTGGGCTATGTTCATTCCATAATTACCATATATAATCTTCCATCACTAACAAACGAACGGAAGCGGCCATAAGGGTTGTATTTTTAAAAGCTTAATTGATCTGAATCAAGTTGCAGATTCGTAGCCAGATGAGACTTTTCTGCTTCTGCCTGAGCACAAGCTGATTTCAGAGAAGCAAAATGAGCGGCAGCCCAGAGCACATGCAAACAGCATCCTCCTTTTCGTGTCATTCAAGCTCAGCAAGTGACCGCTCGACTAAGGCACGAGGGAGGAGGGCTGGGAGGCTGAGCAGAGAGTGAACTCCCACCATCCCTCGAAACAAGCTGGTGCCGGTCCAAGGTGGGATCCAGCACAGGATCCAGCAGCTCCCCAGGAAGGTGCTTAGGGGCTTCAGGCAGCCTGCACCAGAGCTGAAGCTTGCCCTTCGTTCACCATCCTCCTTCCCTTTTCCCCAAATGATCTGTGCAAACACAGTGACAAAACCTGGAAGATTTCCCCCAAACAACAACTTTTTGCTTAATTATCTTTCCTGGTCTCGTGGGACTGGTTCACCTCCTAGGTTTTTCATGCTGCAGAGGTTTGGCAGTGCCTTGGCGGCTCCTCCACGCACCTCCTTACAGAGTGGCTTTGTGTCGGTCCATCCCTCCCCGTGCTGTGAGCACATGTTCAGACGGAAGGGGTTGATTTCTGGGGCTGTGGTTTAGCTTTCTAATGATGCGTGAATGCTGGGGACAACTTGTGTTTTTATTTTTATAAATAGATGTTCTGTTTCCTTGGATTTCTGGTGGTGTGAGGTTTAGCACATTCATTACTCTCAGCATTTTAGGACTGAAAAAAAAGGAAAAATAATAATCAGACAGTTCGTGATTTTTCTTAACAGCATCCAGGGGATGGAAAGCAACTTCCTCCCCCTCAAAGCAACACTGATTCAAAACATGAGGGCTGAGTGAGCAAAGTCATAGCATTTTAAGAGCAATACCAGTAGCAAAGTCTACAGTTCTTCCCACGTGGCTAAAGAGGCAGAGAAAAAAGGCCTGGGACCAGCTGTACTGTCTAAAATGTAAACGCATTCGGGAAGACCATTACCACAACGGCGTTATCAGCTTCACTCTGAGATGAATTTTGTTCAACACACCAGTTCTCTTGGCCCTCATGTAACCCTGCATACATTTCATGCTGTTTAGGATGCATCCATACCTGAAAAGCGTTCACCGCACACGTTTAGTGTTAAGCAGTGCTCCAGTCCTCCCCGGACAGGGATTTTTTCAGGCACATAGAAACACCAGTCAGAATGATCAGGGATGCAAATGAAAACTGAAGTGAACCTGATGCGTAACAGATTTTGATGCGATCGAAAATATTGGTCTTGCAGTAAGTTTGCAACAGCAATGACAATTTCATGTGTCAGCACATCAGTAATTAGCACAATGTATCAGGGTTTCTGCTTGTGATGTGTAGGGGAGTCAGGAGACGGGATAAAACTTTCACCATTGGGAGTAGAATTATTTTTTGATCACGTCTAGTATAACACAGTTTACCAGATACAGGTAAGGATTAACATGTAGTGGCTGTTTTTTTGTTGCCTTCACACACCAGAAGTGCAAGGAATATCCTTGGGTTCTTTCACACTTCCCTTCATCTTGTAATTCATAGGGGCTCCTTCCTATCTGAGCACTGCAGCCATACGGAAGGCTGAAATTCTTCTGCACCAACGTCGCTTTTGTTACGTGAGGTTCAGAAATGCTAAAACAACTCCTGAAAGAGCTGTTCTAGCTGATTTTGATGCTGTGAAATCTCACTGCGCCAGAAGTGTTGAGTTGCTGCCGAGCTGTCTATGTCTTTGGATATTTCTGGGAAAAAAACCTCTGTTCCTAATACATGGTGGTGTAGCATCAGCTTCCTGCTTCCACAAACCTCATGGGTTTGCTGGGCACTGACTCCCTTTGCGGGGTGAGAGGAGGGCTCGCTGTCCCTGTTCCTCGCTGAGTGAGGACAGCAGTCGGGAGGCCTGCTGTTGATCAGCCTTGCCCCACAAATTAACTGCAGCTAAGGTCAAGTGGTTTTGGAAAATATGAAGACCATCAAGCCAGCCCTCTGAGCAGGCAGTGAACCTCCACCATAAGAAAACCACAAACAAAATCGAAGCAAACAATGCACACCCCTTTGACCAAGAGCTGGAAGTATTTCTGTGAAGAAATTTGGAGTTTTGTTGAAATGGAGGAATTCAGATCACCATGAGGAGGTGGTTGGGAAGAAACTGGATGGTATTTTTTGATAGTGTCACCCTGTTCCCTCTGTGACTCGCGGTACCCTGTCCCCACCACTTGGCACCATTTCTGCTAGCTTTCTACGGCCTCTCAGATCTAGGCTTGATCCATAGCCCTCTCTGAAGCCCTCTAACATTTGACTTCTCTGTAAGAGATGTGGCACAGTGTATACACACACAAGAAGCAATTCTTTCCCGGGGTATCAAAAGCATCTGCAGTGCTTCAGGAAGCACACCTCGGCCTGGGTCAAAGTCCTGGTGCTGTGCAGGCACAGAGGGATTCCCAGGGATGCCAAGGAACCAGCAAGGTTCCTTCCTGGCACCTCTTCTTGGGTCCCTCTGCTGGAAAGGGGATGGGGGTGCAAAGCATGTCAGATCTTTCTCTGCACTACAAGGTCAGAGCTGCAGGGTCATAATCAGACCTGTAATCTTCATTAGCCATGGTGAGTGTTGTGGCAAGAAAAAATGCAAAAAACCTGAATTGCTCTTTCTATTTCTCAGTAAAACTGTCAGGGCAGCCTTGCCTGCCCGGCTTTTCATTCCCTCTCCTGCCTGACCACATCCAACTCTCCCCCCAGATCTGCATGCTCTGGGCGGCCAAGATGCGGGCTAAAGGATTCGGGCTGGGGGAATCTGATGGCTGCGGGATTTTACCCAGCCTGTTGTGTTGTCGTGACAGAGGGCGGGCAAGCTACATGTGGGCTGCAAGTCAGGCTGCATCATTCCTCAAGACACCGCAATCTTCCTGATTGCATGACTTCATCGCAGCGCTGAAATCTTCACAATTTATGGGGATTTTCATGCAGCTGGCTCTTGTACAGGGTTTCTTTTATATTTACTTCACATTTTACATGACTTTTTGCATTTTTTTTTTTTCAATGAGTGGCTCCCTTTCTCATAATGCGATGCTTTAGGTTTTTGCAATGTGTCCAAGTAATCGTGGGTGAAACGCTCCTCTCTGGAACAAAGGGAAAAAATGCTGTACACATCATATTACGGGCAAAGTCTCTGCAGCACGTCTGGGAACATGCTTTTGCCAGGGATCAAGCAGGCTTTTCAGATACACTCAGTAGTCCATACACCATAATGGCAGCACACACACACAGCGGCTTGACAGCAATGTGACGGTGGGCTTGTGGTACGAGTTGGACTGCATTTCTGTTGCATTTTCTCCCTCCTGACCTGGTAGGAATTTGGCCTCTCACACACCATCATTGCATGTGGATTCTTGTGCCTGGCTGAGCTCTGGGCACGTCTGCTGGGTGTGCTGGGCATGGCTGGAGGACATGGCCTGGCTAAGTCCACCTGCATGCCCCGATGGAGAGGTATCTTCCAGCAAGCACTGTTGGCTAGAGTTGGAGGAAGAAGAGGATCTTTAGCCCGACACTGCCCAGCGACTCTTTTCAGAAATACCTACTTTTTGCACTTCTGTCAGTTAAGGGAGTAAGTTAAGCATCGAACTGTTTAGCCCTGTCAAACAGTTGTGGTTGCAAGGCCATCAAGAAAGAAAACTCAGATGCAGGGGGAATCAGAAAAGGTACTTCATGCATTGGCTGTAGCTGTGCAATAGTTGCCAAGAGAGTGATTTTGGGTTCAGAACACCTGAATTCCACTCAATTCCAGCCTAAAGCTCCAAGTCTGCATCCCTCATCTGTAAGAAAAAGAGGAAAACACCCAGAGGTTTGCAGAAATAATAAAGGTGAACACATACAGCTACTGGGACACATCAACTCATTATTCTTAAAGCAGTTCCCAGCATGGTTTCTGCTTGCTTGCTTACATGGTCATTTGCAACTTCCATGCCATCTCAAAGTCCCAAAGTGTTTAGGAACAGAAAATCCACGGAAGACAGAAACTGTGACCTTCTGTGCCATATTAAACACCTTTTTTTGCATCCTGGAGAATATCTTGCCAATACTTACATCTGATTCTGAATCCTGCTTTCAATCCTAGTCTACCAGCCCATCCTGAGTATTGGGTGCAGCATCCCTAAGGACCATATCTGATCATTATGCCACTGCATGCAGCAGGAGATGCAAGAAGTCCATGCAAACATACCCATAAAGGAAGACGTTTTCCATACACAGATACCTGGATCTTTTCTTCCCCTAAAAAAGCCGGCAATGATGCTGTGCATTTCTGAATGCCATCTCTAGGATCCTCCTCCCTTAACTATTCTACCCGTCTCTACCGACAGGTCTACCCTGGACCATCAAACACTGTGCAGCAGTTAGCATTTGCAAGTGCTGGCCTGCTGTCCACAAATAAGGTATTTTTTAAGTTAACGAGTTTTAATTTTACTGAGCTATAAAGCCACCTAATTGAAAAGCTCTCCACATGGATAAGATTAGCTTGTCAACCAGGAACCATCACTGTTAGCTGAGTGGGAGATTTGCATGGATAGTTCTCATTAGAGCTAATGCAAGTCATATGTGGCAAGGCAGTACACTTCAGAAGAGTTGGGTTAAAGAGCATGTGCAGTGAAAAAGAAGTGGGATACTTGGGTGAAGACTGGGATTGGATGATCTTTAGCTTAAATAAAGCTTTTCTGACAGATGTCCCACAGCTTCTAGGATATGGATGAGGAACTCAACGGAACAGCAGACATTTAATGTGCCACTTGCACCTGCCTTCTGTCCCGATGCTCTTGTCAACAGATAACTGCCACCTGTAGTTGGTGATGCCTGGAAGCTTAGGCCATGGTGGCAGAAGATGTACAAACACATCAATTGGTCCCAGCCCCAGGGCGTTCACAGTCCAAGACATGTGGGAAGATGCAAGAAAAATAGAGGGGGAAAGGCGACAAAGAGACAAAGATGGCCAGCAAAAACCCAACAGGTAACAAACCCAGGTATCAGCAGCAGTTGTGTTAGTTACATTTCATTGGTATCGTGCCAAGGACCTGTTTTAAGGAGGAACTTTGGAGAAGGACAGCAAGCTTGATCAAGCAGGGCTCCCCATTGGTGCAAGGAAATTCTGAAATGTCCTCTTCTCTCTCCACAATGTTTAGACTGGGTAGAATTAGCGACTTTTAGCCTTTCATTCCAGATTTCCAAGCTTCCACAGGTCCCATCACAGCGACAGCTGTTACCAGGCATCTGCCAGGCTCAAAAACATATCCAGTCTTTCATGCAACATCTGTACACAGCCACAGTATGTCTAGGGCACTCTAGCACGATGGCCTAAAATGGGCAGTATCCCCAAAGACCCACACATCCAAAGGTGTGTCAGATCCAAATGCAAGCGGGACCATGAGTCACAAGCATGCTGAGCTGCACCCTCTCCTCAGCACAGCTGAAAAAACCCAGGACGCTCCCAGTTGCACATAATAGTAAGAAAATTGCAGGGAAGCCCCAGCTCTAATGAGGACCCACATTGTTGGGAGCTGTCCAGACACAGAGCAAGAGTACTTTGAAGCTGCGGAGAGCATCAATCCAAGATAAGAGACGAAGTATTTCCGTTTGTAGATAGAGAGCGAAAGCAGACACATGAGGAGTGGGATTTTTGGAAGGGCCGAGCTGCAGAAACCTGGCAAGGAGTGGTTTGGAAAATCCCTCTCTGACATGACTGCAGTCACAGAAGAAGGCAGGAGCAAAGCAGAGATTTGCTTTCCTGCCTCCTCGTACCACTTTGACTGTGCTGTGTCATTGTCCTGAGGAGCCTACTTGGATGGTGCACAGAGTCAAGTAGGGATGATGCCCGTGGCTCTCCTTTTGGCACACTGGAAAGCTTGAGGTCAAGACACAAATTGCTGGAGAACATTTTGAGCAGGAGCCCTCACACGCTCAAGTTTAGGAAAGGGAGCCCCAGATGTCAGAGACACTATCCCGCGCAGTATCCTTGTCCTTCGGGCACAGCTAGTGGTCCCTCACCTCTGCTCCTGCCCGTTCATCCCTACTGAAAGCTACAGTGCCTGTTTTCTTACCACTGCTCTAATTCGCAAGCTTGTCTTTTCAGAGGCACAGGAGGCAGAAGGCAAACTCACAGACTTCCTCTGTCCTGCATTTGGCTTCATCTCTGACCCATGAAAAGACAAATGCTGTCCTTCTCATGACTCCTTGGTCAATCCCATCAAAGCCTTGCCAGCTGACCTAATGCTCCTCTCTCCCCCAGACGCTGACTGTTGCTTTTTCCTGTGCCTTAGTTTATTCCCAGCCACGTCACTTTGATGATCAAAGCTGAACGACCTCTACTGTTTTCTCCAGTCACCTCCCTGGATCCTCTCTCAAGTCAGAACAAAAGGTAACCAAAATGACATTTGCTGCTGGCATAGGCAAGTGTCCCAAACTGCAACCACCTCCAAAAAGTTCTAGGTTAAAGCCCTTGTAAATGCATTGGAAACATCTTTTCATCCTTAAAATAAATGTAGCTTTTGAGGAAAAGGAGACTGCAGCCTGCCCGTCACCATAAGCATTTGCCCCTGGGCAGATGTCTTTTTCCCAAGGGAGACCACGAAACAGAACTGTGGTGGAAAACCAGCATGCTGACAGTCTAATTGATTAATCCTGTCCTAGAACAAATTCTTGGTAAATGCCGTAATGAACCAGCTAAGCATGTCTACAGAGGAAACAATAAAAAAAAAAGTTGCAAAACAGATTCTCTTGCAAAATCCTTGCCCAAGAACTCCAAACCTGCAATAATCTTTGGCTCACACCACAAGAAAAGGTACCTCTGGCTTTATCTTTCACCCAACACTTCCCTCACTGCCAAGTATTTCAAAACCTCACAGCAATATGCTTCATATGTCTCCCAGACTGACTGCAGGTCGGGGGGATATGGAGGGGAGGCAGGGAAGTGAAGCAATTAGGCCAGCAGACGCCTAAATGCCATTTGCTCCGTGTACCTCAACCATAGTCGAATTTCATCCCTGGAGCAAGACTCCCTCTGACAGCTTCTCCAGCTGTTTGCATCTAAGAGCTCCCCAGCGGAGAAACCAGGTGTCCTATCCGAGTGTGCACACACACTGTCAGCCACCACACTTTTAAAAACTGAGTATAAAACAAAACCAAGCGAGCAAGCCGCAGTCCGTCAGGTGCTATCTACCTCATCGCCTGGGGAAAATGGCTTCAGCATGTGCCACAGATATGAAGCCGCCTGTTCCCAAGGTCTCACAGCTCAGAGCCTGTACTAAGTGCCTTCCCCCCACACTCCTCCTTTCAACCGCCTGAAAAAGGGATGTACCTGTTTTTATTCACTTTAACATGCCTGAGCGTATGCTGACAGTTGCTTCACTTGCTGTTGCCATTGGAAGGGACTGGCAGAGCTGGGGCTGCAAGGTGAGAATTGCACCAGATGCATCAGGGAGTCAAACTGGAAACATATGGATGAAGCATGAGAAAAATGGGGGATAAGTTTCATGGCTATTGAAGCCTGACCCTTAGCCCCTACTTTCATTTCTCACAGTCGTGCTCTGCTCCAAACCACTCTTCCAGCATAATTTTCCTTTTCCTTGCACGAGGTCACTGTTCACTATAACTCTTCCCTTGCATTTCTCTGATGAGACTGCGTCCTTGCAGAGGGTTGTGGTCACTGGACAGACTGAAGAACTGCAAGAAAGCAAGGAAAGATCCTTCAGCAGCACAGGAGAAGTGGCTGTAATGTTTTCCTTCCTTTTTTTTGCTTACAAAACCTCAAATGCAGCTAGGGAGCTGGTGAAGGAGGCAGCTGCTGCAGGGCAACACGTTGCATCGCTGCAACCTGTGCATCCATCACGGAGGGAAGCCAGACCTGGACAGTGCAAGTTAAACCCAACGGAGATATTAGCACTGATATTAATGAGCAATAAATCAAGCCCAGGAATTCAGCCCTACTTTACACAGACCCGAGGCAATGTTCATATGAAACCAAAAGAGATTTACCTCCCTCCTGCTCTCTGCTCCCTTCGTTTTAGCTCCACTGAAATAGCAAAAGCAAAATCCACAGTTAGGAATAAATTAACCTTCATAGGTACAGAAGACAATTACTTCTTGACATAATCAGTAGGAAAAAAAGTGTCCAAAACCTGCCCAAGCGTCAGCTGGTACAAGCCAAATACTCCTGTTGGACTTAAGTGTTAGTCTAAACTTAAAACAAGAGGAATAGCACTGATTTCAGCATAACAGCTGGACAGATGCAACTGACAGCAGACACGGTTAGTTGAATCTACATTAGTCATGGTGCAAAAGCTTGAGGAAAGCTAGCTTGGACCCCCCGTCCTGGCTTCCTGCACGTAGCTGGAAATAGGCAGATGTACCCTCTAAAAAATCAATCACCTTTTTTATATCCAAGCTGAAAAAGTGCAACTGTGAATCACTCCCAGCCTATCTCGCTGGACCTTTTCAGCCACCACTTTCTAGGGCTGCCTGAAATATTTTAAAGGGAAGCAAAGCAGTGAGAACAATTTTAAAAGTCACAAGAGACTGGAAGCCTGGAAATTTAGTGTCCCTGCTGCATTTTTATTTTCTCTTTTTTTTTTCTTTTCTTTTAAAAGAGTTGAAGGGACCCAGCAGAACAGACTCCTCTCATGAGCCGTGGGTGACCCTGCTCCACTGGATGCAAGTTAGTCGCATGAATAGTATCTTTAGCTGAATTGTCGCATCTTGGATGCTAGACTAAATTCACACTCTGGAAGAGCCACAACGTGAGCTGTGATCTCCCAAATCCCAAACCAGCACCACTGGACCATTCCCCCTACTTGGAGCTCACATTCATTTGTTCACATAAAAGAAATGGGCCAACTTGCCTGCTCCCTCCCCAACCCATCAGGCTTCCAGCAGAAGACCTGATCTGGGAAAGACTCTCTTCAATTTCAAGTTCTATCCCACTGTTTACATTAGCCTCTTTCAAACCATAAACTTGAGATTTATTACACAGTTTCCTACTCTATCATGGGCATTCACAATGACAAGAAAGTTGGTTACAAATGTGGGGCTTCAGTTTAGTTTAAGAGAACATTTTAGGAATTGGTTGCAGGGTGGAGAAGGAGAAATAACTTCAGGATTCCACAGATTTTCCTCTGGCCTCAAAAGATATATTATTCCCCAGTTGTCTTAAGATTCCCCCTTTAAAATTCACTGAGATTTTGAGGCAGCTCCAACTGCAACAGTTCCATTATTTAGCTATTAAAAAGGTGCTTTTGGCAAATAGCCATTGGCTAGAAAAAGCAAGGGAAGGTATGACCAGGAAAATGTTAAAAAACAACCCACCGCCCCCACACATGAGAGGACAGCAAGTAAAGCCTCCAGAGTGCTGGCATTTGGTTCTGCCATGGTCTGTTTGGTAACTTTTCCAGCAGAAGACATGCAGGGGATGAGACAAGTCAGGAAGATGTAAAAAGCAAGAGACTTTCATTGGCAACAAGGAGAAGCAGCTCTGCTGTACAAAATGCTCACAAAATCCTCCAAACCCCAGCTCCACTTGCCCAAATCCTACCTGATGGGTGGTCAATCCTAGCCTTCCTTCTGCCTTTATGGGAAGGTGGCCTGTGCACATGTGGTGAACAAGTGGTGCAACTCCTATTATGAGCTTGCCTCCTCTTCTTCACCAGGCTCCTGATAGGTGTCACAGCTCTGAAAACCCCCAAACTGGGGCTGGAAGTGCCAGGACACGTTCTTGCCTTCTCCATGTTCTAAACACATAATTTGGTTTTTCATACATGAATCTGATGGTTCTTGCAGGGGGAAATAAAAAGAGGAGAGCTCTAGCAAAGAGGTCAGGTAGTGCATCAATATGAAGGGCTTGGGATAGGTTCTTATTCTAAAGTGAGGAGTAAAAGCAAATTGCAGTTAACTTGGCTTTACTCTTTCCTTTATGCCATGTGTTGTTATCTTTAGCTTCAAAGAGTTTCCTAAGTAGTGAAAAGGAAATATAAGGACTCCATGTAAAAGTTATGAAGAACAAGAATTGAAAATAATGGAGCTCTAGTTTTTCGGTGCAAAGATGGGTCCAACATGCACGTGAAAGCCACTTTGCTGAACCTTAAGTGTGCACTAGCCATGTAAGAATGCAAAACTTTGCTAAAAGGTCAGAACAGCTCAACTTTACTTTAAGAGTCACCCTTCGCAGTGGATCTACAGGCAGGTCAGCCATAGAACTTAGACCAGGTCTCATGGACCTGAAACATATTGAAGGACAATGATGGGCAAGTAACCATGGCTCTTGGTATGATCTGTAAAGTCTCCTGGTTCAATCCCAGCTACAAGCCTGCAGCAAAGATGAAAAATGGCTCCTGGCACAGGATGTTCAATGCTTTTGACAAAATCCACAAGGCTTTTTCCCTCCAGCTCAACACAGTCATGTTCTGGCTAAGAAAGGAACATCATCTATGAACGAAACGCTGGAGGCATCTAAAATGGTTGTCCGCCCAAACACAGTCCTATGAAACAGGAGTGGCATTTCAGTAACACTTCAAAGACTGCACTTATCACAAAGGCACTTCTTAAGAGGATCCCTTCTCCAGGGACTATAGTCTCCTGCCCAAATCAGAACCCAGGAAGATGTGGAAGAAGCTGGGGTATCAGTTGGAGTCAGAGCACCTCACAGGGTGCCTCATTTCATACTTCTATATGAACATGAGGTACATCAGAGCACTTAGTTTCATATTTTTAATTGGGGTAAGATTCTCATCACGCCTCTCTCATCTGTTCTTTTTTCCACCTGCCTTTTATTTTATTTCTGGCTCTTTATGGCCTCCCTTTCCAGCTGCTTACTATTATCACCTACGATTCTAATCCCTCCTTAACTGCTCACATAATCACCCCTGTATTTGGGAACCTGGATTCATACCCTTTGATCCACAGGTTGTCCTTGTATTTCCTGATCTCAATTTGTTCCAGGGCATCCAATGGTTTCCAACGTCCTGGAGCCCTTGTTTGCTTTAGCCTGTCCTTCTTTGCCACAGCATGGGAATGAAGTAAATAATTAGCACCAGAGGATGTGTGATTGACCTAGCCTCTTTGCTCAGAGATGGGCTGCAGTCTGCATGACAAAGGAGTCATTTGAATTTGCTGAATCCCATCTCACACGTTATGAAGGGGCTACAGCAGCCATTCTGCTTTAGTTGCCGTTTGTCTTCTTACCACTTCAGTTGTGCAAATACATGGAGCGGTCTGAAACTTACTCCCAAATAACTTGGTATGCAGGGGTTTGGCCATGTCAGAGTGATCACGAACCAGAGTGAAGTATTTTGGTGTTAGGAAGGAGTGCTCTGGCTCCATGCACCAAGTCTTTCTTTCCCTGCTCCTCCTGGCCACGCTTGCCCATGGCACCAGTCATAGAAACATAGAATCATTAAGGTTGGAAAAGACCTCTAAGATCATCAAGTCCAACCATCAACCCAACACCACCATGCCCACTAAACCATGTCCCTAAGCGCCTCATCTACACGCCTTTTAAATACTTCCAGGGATGGTGACTCCACCACTTCCCTGAGCAGCCTGTTCCAATGTTTGACAACCCTTTTGGTGAAGAAGTTTTTCCTAATGTCCAGTCTAAACCTCCCCTGGCGCAACTTGAGGCCATTTCCTCTCGTCCTATTGCAAGTTACTTGGCAGAAGAGACCGACCCCCACCTCGCTACAACCTCCTTTCAGGTAGTTGTAGAACACGATGAGGTCTCCCCTCAGCCTCCTCTTCTCCAGGCTAAACAGCCCCAGTTCCCTCAGCCGCTCCTCATCAGACTTGTGCTCCAGGCCCTTCACCAGCTTCGTTGCCCTTCTCTGGACACGCTCCAGCCCCTCAATGTCCTTCTTGTAGTGAGGGGGCCAAACCCACAGTATTCGAGGTGCGGCCTCACCAGGGCCGAGTACAGGGGCATGATCACCTCCCTACTCCTGCTGGCCACACTAGTTCTGATACAGGCCAGGATGCCGTTGGCCTTCTTGGCCACCTGGGCACACTGCTGGCTCCCGTTCAGTCGGCTGTCAACCAGCACCCCCAGGTCCTTTTCCTCTGGGCAGCTTTCCAGCCACAGTCCTGCCCATCGCTGACTCACGTGCTTTAGGTAAACAGCTGTGCTTACCCCACCAGATATCTTTTGTTCCAAATTCAGACATGCTCAAGACACGCACTTTGCTTCCAGGCTCAGCCAGAGCTTTTTTATGGAGCATTTACTCTCCATTTCCATGCTTTTATCCCTTGCCCACCACATCCTGCTCCGTCACCAAGATCTCAAAGATGACAGCAGTCAAGGACTTCTGCTATCTCCTTTTTTGGCCAAAAATTTCCACTGTCAGCCTTTCGTTTGGAAGATTTCTTTGTTTTGTAGCTCATAGCCAAACAGATCATTGTGGTAACCTACCCTGACCTCATGCATCACATAAACCAGAGGAGTTCCCTGGATCAGGCACAATAGTTTACATCTGACTGCAGCATACAACCCAGGAAAGCATCAGAGATATGACAACACCAGTGCAAGCAGAGCGCATTGATTCATCATATGTGGTCTCTGAATGATGTTAGTAAATTACAGGCAAACGGAACTGCAACTCAGTGAAAAAATACCTAACAATGATATGTGAAATGAAAATATTGCAGTGGATGTTTCCGATCATGATTTAACAGACTCCTCAAGAGAAAAGACAGAAGAGTAAAAGGACCAGCATGCAGGGAATCTTCTTTAGGCACCAACAGGGTAAGTGATCTTAAATTGCTTTATGCATGTGCCAAGAGCTCCTGAACAGACGCAAAGCAGCTCGTCCAAAGCTACAGCTCAACAAAGACCACTGTACTAATGAAGCATAAACGGAATGGAGAAGGAGACCAATCCCTAAGACATGACAGAGCTCCACTGGTGGTTCCTGTGGTTTCTGTCCCTCTGGCTGGCAAGGAGCCACGTCAGATACATTTTAAAGTTTGCATTTTCTTGATGATGGCTTCTCCCTGTATTCGCTTTCAAATCTGTAGTCAAGAGCTTTGTCTTTCATTTGAGTAATACTCTCCCTCCTCTTTTCTCTCCCCATGGATAGCTCATCTAGTGTTAAAGTGCACTAAGATGAATCTGAGAAAGAACAAGCTATATTGCTTCCCACATCCAAATGAAGCCATTTTAGTGCAATTCAGGAGCAGCATGGGAATTGTGAGAATCGGAATTACCTTCCTCGCTGTAGAATCAGTGGACTTCTGACAGTCTTCTCCTGAGGTGATACATCCCTGTGTCTTCACCTTCTGGATGAAATTCTCTCATATCCAAAATTGTCTCCCCAAAGGGTTATTTATAGATCGGGAGCAAGTCAACACTTGCTCTTCTTCCAAGGAAAGTCTGTTTTCCATCGGTCTTCCTGTACCCTCTCCCTTTTATTGCATCTTCAATTGAGAGTGGACTTTCACTGCTGGTATTATATGAAAGAATTAGTCAAGGAGACCATTTTTAAATAACAGGTTGAGATAGACAGAAATCCTCCAATGTGGCCTGAATTGGATCCCACCAGATAGCTTAAAAGGAAGCATGGCTAGCTAAACACAAGCTGTAATTAAATCATTGTTAAAGACCAAGAAAGTTCCAAATTCAGGGGAATTGTTTTTCAGAGATGATCCTAACTGGTAATAACCAAATATTTGAATTTTGCAACATGCAGATGTTTTCTTTAAGTGGGGAATTTCTATTAGTCATTAATGTTAACATTTTTGTATGACTAGGTCAACAACACAATTATTCGGCCTTCAGATCTTAGACAACACAAGGTCATACCAGTTTCAGCTGATCTTCTGACAGCTAGCTTTAAATGACCAATTTTTAAAGGAAACTGAAATGTACTTTGACTGCTCTGTGAGTGATTCATGATTCACCCATTCACTCCCATGTCCAGTTCCTTGAGCTACTGGGATACATTCCACCTCTCAAGAAATAGATGTGTCATTTCTCCTTTCAAAGGATATGAATCGGCTCAGCTCATCAGAATCGTATCTTCTAATGTAAATTACTATAACGCATACATGCCACCATGAAGGTAGTTCAGCTCAGGTTTGGATTATTGGGGAAATAGGTGGGGAACAGAGTATAAGTCCTCTGCACTAGCTTTAATCACAGCTTCTCTGAGACTTGAAGGATACCGGAAGCTCAGCGTAGGAGAGGAAAACACACAGGAACCTTTCATTGGCAAAACTCTACCTCTACCCAGGCTTGGGAGTGAAGCACAGCTCAGAGCAACCCCAGCGCTGGCTGGACCTCTTCTGTTACACGAGTCTGTAAGGCAAGCAGATTCATCGTTCTCTTCCAGCAGCCACAGAGGTGATTCAAACCCACCCTGCAAAGAGCATTTTCTGTACCATCTCCTCAGGAGAGCATCCCTCCCATGGGCTGTGGTTAGGGCCCACTGCATGTGACGTGGAGACTCAGCCAAGACCACAAGCCCAGAGTAACCCCACACCAACTTGGCACCCCATCCAAGGTATTGTCCAATGTCTTTCTTATTAAGCAGCTTCATTAGGTGGTTCAGAGTTTGCTTTTTCCAAACCAAGGGATGGGTACTGTTTTAAAGCCACTGCAGCAGGGTGTAGCAGGCGTGAAGCTGATCGTGGGGCAGTGGTGGAGCTCGGTGTGGGTATTCACGTGAGCTAACTCCAGTCCTACCATCTTTTAATTCTGCACTGGGGCAACAGCTGCAAAAAGATGTTCATGGTCCTTCAACAGGAGCTGTGTACGCCATAGGGAAATTAAAGCAGGCCCTTCCCCTCCCAGCTTTAATCTCATGACATAATTTCTCTAATTTTCTAGTCACAGTCTTCTGTGGACAGACAAAATCAAAAGTCTTTGCAGAAGAAAGGAGGAGACTGAAGCTGTCAAGAGAAACAAAGCCTCCTGTTCTTTTTCTGGTTTGCTTTGCAGAGTACCTCCAAGCGTGGTGAGCGTCAGAAAGGCAACAGGGTAAAGTTATACCAAAAATATTCCTTACACTGGCTGCCATGACACACATTCTGCACAGCTACAGGAGAAACACCTGGATGTGTCCTGCCTACAGGACACAAAGTTGTTAGCAAAGTACGTTTTGCTGAGGTTTTATTATCTCCAGCAGTGTGTGAACAAGAAAGGACCCAACGTGATTAAGATATGCAAAGGCTTGCAATCAAAGATCCACTGACACGAAAGCAACAAAAAAAGAAGATACGGAGTAGGAATTTTTTTCACGGATAAATAGGAAAGACTTAAAAGGAAACACTAACTTACCATGCAGACCATCAGCTGAGAAGCCAGAGGGGTGCCACAGGAGATGTAGGATGGGTTCATGATGCTGGTATGCATGCCCTCGAGTTTGCCTCTGAGGAGCCACTCCAATGCAATCCATCACCTCAGTCCATGTAGATCTGGACCTTTGCGTCTCTGTTTCCTGTCCGAAGCCGCACATACTTTCAGCACAACACTGTAAATTGAGACCATGCCGATGGACACCACTGAACCCCAGCGTCCCAGTCTGCAATAAGACAGACCTCTAGAAACTACCGTTCATGATCTTAACCTTTGCTTGCATCAGGGCACCACACATGAAGAGGGAGACATGGACAGGTCTCACTGTTATCCAGAAACCAAAACTCAGGTGGAATTTCCTAGCCAGAAACTTGATTTCCCAGTCCTCCTTGCCTTCCCATCCAGGCCGCACTCTCATGGCTTGCTTATCGCAACCAAAACCTGCTCACAAGGTGCTGGTACTGGACTCTGTGGTGAGGTAATATCTATGATATGAATTCCTAAACAGAGCCATGAATGAACAAGTTATTAACTCCGTTCTCTCAGAAAAAATATTTTGCTTTCTGTCATACTGTAACAAACACAGGTGGGCTCAGTGGGGAATGCACCTCTGGGGATCTCCAGAGAGGATACTGCAGGCGGTGCTCAGAGCCCGATAGAAACATTCCTTTGGTTTCAGCAGAGGTCAGATGCCACCACATTTCAAAGCTGCCTGCAAAAGTAAAACCACTGCAGCAGAAAACCTACAAAATTTGTCAAGTGTTCTGGGAGCAGAGATGATCAGGGTCAGCTCTCAGGTGCAGCACCCTCACAGCCATACACCGCCAGGGTGACCTGCACATTCTCACCTTGCACCACCCTGAGCTACCCTGCACACGAAACACAGGTGCCATCCGTCTGTCTTGCATGTGTGCTTATATCACACGGCGTCAAATAGCTGCATGGGTGGGAGAGTTAGGTACTCAGAAGCTGGAAACGCCTGATCCAACCTTATCTGGGCAGCCATAATTCAGCGCCCTATGCAGTCTTTTTGGGAAAACGCAAGGAGTCAGGTTACTAAAGGCTGTATCAAAGCACATGTGGAGATTACAGTGGCAACTATAAATCTGGCATTTCCTAGCATTTGAACACTCGACTTCACCTACAAAAATTTAAATGGCTTCCTAAGTTTCCTTTGGGGTAAAGGGAGCAGAATTTAACAAGTAAAAGCCACAGTGTGCTAGAAGTTCATATCACCAGTAATGCATGAACTCCAATTGGCCTCCATTGGCACCCCTCATCATACTTTCTCCATAGAACACAACTGCTATTGCCCAGAGGAAGCAGGATGCTGAGTTCAGGTTCTTTTTTGTGGTCCAGTCTCAGCCAATGGACCCCAGAGGAGATAGAGGACAGAAACGCATGTGTTGTGTACGGGCAGAACCATGTTAATATGGAGCTATTTCCACAGGCTTTCAAAAGCCTTTTGAGCACTGCAAAGTAGAGGAAGGAAATGGCAGGGTCTGAAGATGATTAACTGATGCTGCACACCACTTAGGGGACGAGGAGAGGTTATTTCTCAAAGCTCAGGGTCATACCGCTGCTGTACTGACAAAGCCTGCTTCAAGGAAAGGACTGAGAGGTGTTAGCAGCTTTGATCCTCTTTTCCACTAACCTGGGAAGACACAGGTCAGAGTAGTTTTGTAATGAGGCAGTCTAAGACCCAGCCCCAAGCTTCTGCTGTGACCTTGAGCAGCCTCTCAACCTCTGCTATATAGATCCAAGACCCGATGAGATCACACGGGGAGAGGTCTCCACAACTATCAGACACCTCCATCTGCCTTCCTTCCTTCCATGCAGACTGTGGTCCTCCACTCACACCCATTTGCAGCCATAGTCCCCCAGGGATAGGTCTCACATTGCAGCAGAAGGCAGTCATGTCTAAGAAGGCTGTCCTGGTCATTGCCTCTAAATAATGCTGCCACTGGACAGCCCTCTCTTTGGGGCCAGATTCCTGCCCTTATGCACGGGCTGTTGCTCCCTATAATGACCTTTTAAGTACTTCCCGCATGCTTCAAGACAGTGCCATACCTCTCGCACACGACATTCAGCTTAATGACTCCAACAGCCTGGAAATAATGAAAAAAAACCCCCACCCCTCTTCACTTTTTTAAAAAAACACTTGCAGCCCCACAGTGGCTGCCGTCTCCAGACGACCATTTTTATGTGCTTTGCAAGAGCTCCTTCCTCTTCTGCCCCTGTTCCCAGAGCTGCTGGCTGGGGCAGACCAGACCCATCTCGCAGGGGCATGGTTCTCGTTTCCTAGACAGAGTCCACAGTAAATTGCTCCTTCATGGTCTGGCTGCTCCAAAAAGTCCCAATTAGATGTCCACGGAAGCAGAGAATGGCAGGACTGTTCCCTCCCGAGGAAGCCCTGAACAGAGATGCAAGGGGAGACATGCTTCTGAGGGTGGTTGGGATTTGATTTTTAAGTGGCCGTGGCTGTTTCAGGATAATGCCTTTGGGGTTTTCACACCTGCTCTCTCATGCCAATTACGCCGCTTTCATTTTTTCTGCAGAGCCATGGATACCAGGCACCTTCTTGCTGCAATTACCGGTGAGCCTGGCTCTGGCTCCCTGTTACTGGCATCGCCTCCAACTTGCCAAGTGTCCAGGACCTGCTGCACTCAGTGTTTGCTTGCTCACACCCCCAAACTAATCTGGTCATAAACACTTTTCCTCAGAACGAACATTCGCTGGGGCAGTGAAATGAAGGTTTCCTAATGCATCTACTTCCAGAGTGCCAGAGAGTCAGTCCCATCCTGCCAGCACTCATCACACAATTTCAGACCTTGCTAACTCCTCCTCTCCCTCATTCCCCAGAGACACATAATCATCTGCTTGCAAAGTGCTCCTAAGCAGAGAAGCCTGTGGGCAGCCGAGAATCAATTGGTCTTTAGCAGGCTTCATGTCACTCCGCTGACTGGGACATGCCACAGGGAGTTGGTGGCAGAGCTTTAGGCTAGGAGACAGCAAGACCGGGCATCAGATTGCATGGAAACTAACTGTGATGGTCATCTCTGCTTTGAGTAAGGGGGGGAAAACTCAACCACAAAAGAAAAAAATTGTGCCATGAAATAGATCCAACCACCATGAGGTGAATTCATTAGCGAGAGAGAAAAAATTAAAGGAGGAAAAAAAAAATTATACTTTGGGATGTTTTCCACTGGTGCAAGGATTCAGATACATCTGGCCTGGCAGTCCACTCCAGCTGTGAGCAGGTCCCCAGTTTTCCCAGATCTCTGTTTCTAATTAGAAATATCATGAATCAGCTCCCCATGGTTGTTGTTCTGGGAGACCTTTGGTAGCGTTCATTGAGTACAAGGGACATTCCAAGTGTTCCTGGGTGTATTCTAGTGATACGAGGGAACAGGTCAAGGTTAGGGAACGGTTTATTCCCTGCCATGGGTGGGTCAGGGTTGGCATCTCCCCCCCACACTGGGGCACAGAAGTCTCTGTTCAAAGTGGCTCCATGTCTCAAATGAATTGCTCCCCTCGTGCATGATCCTTGACGATTGAACTGGCTTTGCACATGGAACAAAAACAGGATTGTAAAGGAAAGAGCTGGGCACACCAAACTGCACAAGAGGGAGAGAGATGGTCGAAATACCATCTCACCCTTTAATGCCTAAGATACGCACACTCCTTTTCTCCCCCACACAACGACTACTACGAAGCGTGGAAGCCTAAGGCAAATAATTGCCCAATTTGCAGCGATTTTACGTGAGATTTGGGCACCTCCCTCCTCAGCCTCCTTTGAACGTCCGCCCTTGCACCTGGCCCCTGGCCCTGGGGAGCTCCGGAGCAGTTACGTTATCCTGCGAGACTACCAGCTGCCTCTGCCTCCTTCCTGCTCTGTGCCTCCTCTCCCCTCTCACCCCTTCATTGCAGCCTGCCGCTGCTCTCCATCGCAGGTGAGAGGCGATGCGAACAACAGGGAGCAAGCTTGGGAGAATTATTTTTAAACCTATTAAGGGAGTCACCTAGAGTTTTATGGTGCTCTGGTTTTAAAGCTCGGGAGAGCCTGCATTTGATGTGGAATATACAGCCTGCAGGCATCGTTTCACAAAGCGTTCACCTTTTACCCCACGCTGCCATGCCAGTTGCCAGTTATCTCGCTTTGCTTTGATGTCTCCCGCGCTAACACTGACAATGCCGGTGAAAAAAATCTCAAGAGAGACTTCATTACGAAAACAAGACCCAGAGATACAGCTGATGTCTTAAGATCATAAACATCCTAAGGTGAACAGGGAAATTTTCCAACTTCAAGGGCTCTTTGGCTTTTCCACTTTTCAACTCACCAATTTTATCCGGGAGCAATTTGCAGCAATGCTAATTGTATGTTTTCCCTGAGCTGTGCAAAGTTATAGGCCAATTATTTCTCTTCACCCCTGTGCTGCATGTGGATTGCTGAAAAAAGTATGAAGGAAGAAGCCAGATCTTTTTGACCAAGCAACAAATCAGCATCATTCCTTAAAGTCAATGAAAAAAATTTATCAAAATAAAAGCAAGGAAATGCGGGGTAGAAGCAGATTTGTGCTGCCATTGGTTTCAGCGGGAAAAGAGTAAATTGATGCCAAACACTTCTGGAGATTAGGAAGCATGAAGGGACTTTGCATTTTCTAAATATGCATTCTCTGTGTAATTAAAAATACAGAGTAGCTGCATGCAAACTAGCTGTTGGAGAAACATGGCAATTTGTTCAGCTCTCTGTAGTCTCCTGTTTCAGAGTTAATTGTGTCTGCTTTATAATCCCAAAATGTTGATATCCTTACAATTTAACTTTCAGTTTATAAATTATATTTCTTCTGAGTTACAAGAATACAATTTTACTCACATCAAAAGTTTGGAAAGTCTGCATTTTCCCATCTTAGGATCCTTTGGGACACAAAAGAGGGTCCCAGTTTCAGAGCAGATCCGATTTGTAAAATGCAGGTGTACTTGCAGAATTAGCTAAGATATCCACCCCATTTCAAAGCTTTAAGTTTGAGGAAGATAATCCTGGGATATTGCCCAAAAGTAGGAAGCCAGCTCCTTACTTTGAGTGAGAAATCCAGGTCTGCTTTAAGTGAAGATTCAGAATTTTAATCCTTACAGTTAAATGATGGAGAAGAGAGAGATAAGTGTTGTGAAGATCTCATAGGTCTACCATAAGGTTTGTGAACCGGCATCTCCCAAATCTGTTTCCTGTGCTACACTAAGTGTCCTGAACTACGATGATTTGCAGCCAAAGCCAGTCTAATAGACTTTTACAACTGGCATAGAAATATGGTCCAGGTTGCCCTAGGGTCACGCAGAGCATGGTGTTTGCAAGGTTAGCTGATCTAGAAACTAAGGAAAACATATGGTACATGCTGTCATGCAGAGGCTGTAAGTACACAAGTCTCTTTCCCACATTGTCCCCAAACATTCCTGACTCCCGTCACGTTGCACCGTGACTGCCTAGGGAATAGAAAAAAGACGTACAGAGCCCTGTTTTCACGATAGACACAAGCTACTTACTGGAAAGCAGTCCCATCGGAAACAAACTGCATGTGGTTATAGTGACAGGCAAAGTGCCCACAACAGTGCTAAAGAAAAATGATAGTAGAATATAATACAAACATTATAATTAATATAAATATGTTCTGTATTAATTAATATGGCATATAGCTAACACAAAACGAACAACCTCTCCCTTCCCCAAACCCACACTCTTTGGCTACAGCCTCTGGTGCATTAACAACCTCAAATCCAGATACCAAATTAATAAGCCTTCCCCCAGACACGCACAATTTCAAAGACCAAGCCTCACCACCGAATTCTTCAAGGTTTTGCTTATAGAGGAGAAGAATTTGACCACAAGAGCTTGCTAAAGCCACTCACCTACGATAGGGCAACCCATCCTATTTCTGCTGAGTTCACAGCCACCAGTTGCTTCCAAGCTCAAACCTACAAAGATGCCAGGCTCTTTGTCTTGAAAAAGAGACCCTTTTTCTCCCAGAGATTTATCTTCCTGTCGCTTTCTCCTTCCCAAGGAAGGCAGACACATGCCTTTTGCACTGGTGGAGTGTTTACAGTCCACCTAATGCAGCTGGGCTCTAACACCAGAGGTGATATACAAAAGGAGGAGCAATCAGTGTTAATAAAGCTGTGCAAAGATCTAATAGCATAGAGGATGCTCTCAAAAGGACAAGGCTGAAATGCCAGTACTATAAACAAACAGCGTGAGGAAAGGAAGAAAGGCCCGGATAATAAAAACTTCAACACTTGGCCAATGGCAAGTCTGTGGATCAGACCTCTGAGAAGTCACGCTTGTGTCGCAATACCAAACAGCACCATCATGACATGACTTCTTGCGGCATTGCAATGGTCTGTTGGCTATGACTTGGGCCCCAGCAGAAGAGAGGCCAAAATAAGCCATCTCTTGAAGGCCAAGGGAAGGGAGTGTGTGCATCCCCACAGCATTTCCACCAGGAGAGCCTCTCTGGGTGAGAGATCAGATTCTCCTGCTACATCGGTGAGACCTGTTGAATCCGGTGATGTTATGCTGATGTGCATCTCATGCCCAGGCAATTCCTTGGCATTTCCATTAGGACCACGAATCAGTTGCTTCTCCGCTGTGATGACTCGCTACAAAAAGCAGCAGCCAGCCAGGTTCAGAGAAATGATTTGGAGGTGAAAACTCCTTAACCTACTTTGAAAACTCCACAGCCTTAAACTGCGCCATCTGAGATACAATATTTATGTGCAGCTTATAGATCACAATACAAGAAAGTAGGCCAAAGACCTATCAGCTCTTTTATGTACACTTGGCAAGGTTACAAGACAGCAATTCATTTCCCTGGGACCTTTTACTTTCCTATAAATTCCAAGAGCTGCATTTAAAAGTGAGTTGGCAGATGCAATTTTTTATTATAAGGAAATTTGTTTTGCTTCAGCCATAGGCAAACATCTTCAGTCATAAACAATGAAAGGGAGGGTAGATTTCCACTGAAGCCAGCCTTAGTAGGCTAGCAGTATCTTCATGCAGAAAGAAAAGTTGGATTGTCTGGTGAACTACAAAGAAGTTCTGCAGAAAGCTGAATAACGTTTTTTGTCCGGAAACTCGAAAGTGCAGGCACTTTTGGAAGGCTGTGGAATGTGTTACAAGTTGTAATCCTCCCAGCAGAACCTCAAAAGCCTTGGCTTGTTCTGCTCTTTTAAATTCAGAACTTGACAGCTATTTAACCAGAACCACAAGTGTTAGAGGTGGAAAAGGCCTAGGGATTATCTAATCTATTCCATGACTTGAACAGAAAACAGCAACACTAAAACTGTGCTGCAAAAGTGATGTGAAAATGCCTGCAGAAGAAAGAATCAGCAAAACCGGTGCTGGAATTCCAAGGAAGCGCATTCCCCTTGGTTTCAAACTTGTTAATGAATCTTTTATCTTGAGTAGCTGCTACGGTGTTGCTCTTGACCAGAAGGATGATGGCACTATAATCTGCGCTGCTTCAAGGCTGCAAACAAATGCCCACACATGAAGAATTAATCTTTCCAAGTGGCGTTAACCCACTCAGCAGGTTCCCAGCTGGGGAAAAAAGGCAATGGCATTCATCCACTACCAAAACACGCATCTTTTATACTTTTATAGCAATGTTGCTTTGAGTCTTAAGAAACAAACTCTCTATAAATCACATCATAAAATATATCCAGACTGATGGTTTACAGGAAAGCTCAGCAATGTCAAGGGGTTGGGTTTCTTTTGTGATAATCCAGCTTAAAAAAACCAGTTTTCTTCTGATGCTGGAGGTAGGACAGTTTATTGTGTGTGGATTAAAAGCCTTGCTCACAGTTTAAGTATTTGAAGTTCTATCAGCCACTGGCAACTGAATTCCACCATCACCCCCTCCTTGTTTTATTGGTATTAATATTTGTGCTTTGCAGGTCTGCTGTAAAATGGATTGTGGTTTGCTGAACTTTTCACCCTACTTCTTCTACAGGGTTGGGAGCTTGCAGGGGGACAGCTCAGTGAAGTTACTTGTGTGCTGGTTAAGGAGAGAAGGTGATCTAGGTCTTGACCCATGACTTTCTGTGTCTTCTGAATGATGGCTTAAAGATAACAGTCTCTTTCTCTGGTGAGGCAGGTAGCAGGAGGTTTGGATAGCAGAGGAAGAAAGTCAGGCAGAAGTCCAACCCTGACAGATCTTAATGCTGTAAGGGAATAAGGCGTAGAGAAAATCCCTCCAAACACCCATTTTTAAGGAAGGTGCCCCTCTCTCAGCTTACATAAAGACCTCTTCAGATGAATTGTGCTGGGACTGCAGCCAAGGTAAGACATGAAATGAGATAATAGTAACAGGAAATAGAGTGAGATGAAGTAAAGATTCACACACAGTTAGAAATCCATTCAACTCCTGGCTGCCCTCAGCAACAGGTCACAGCAACTGGTGGACACGGGAAGACCATGCCGCCCTGTGTTGCCATCAGCTTACAGAGTCTCCCCAGTCCCTTCTTTCTTGGATACACAAGCAACATACCGATAAAATCTCATCTCTTGTTTCATCCTTTTAAGTCCTCGGTGGCCTGAAGAAGATTTTTTCCCATGCAGGATCTCCCGTGCTCACAGACGACCTTGATGCCGGAGGCTGAAGCTCCCTCATCTGCACAGTACCCTTCCCACCCACCAGAGTAACATGCATATCAGAGCAAGAGCGAAAGTCTGCCTTTTGGCATGTGAGACGTTTAATTCAAACTGGTCCCACCCACAAGCCCTAGGTTAAAATCGAAGGCCTTCTGTGGCCTTCTACACCCGACTGCAAGAAAATTCGGTTCTTCCCCGCATTGTGCCTCTCTGATGGGAACCTTGGTACCTCAGCACAACATCAGCTGGGACACAAGTCTCCTGGAAGGATTCAACGCCTTTCCTTGGATGTCCCACTGCTCCTACCAACGTCTCTTCGGGAATGGGGAGGCTTAACTCCACCCTGGAAGGCCATTAAGGCAGAATCAAACTCGTTTTCTGGGTCACTCCCATTCCTCAGATCTTCAAAGGAGGAGTGAAGCTTTGCTTTCAAAGCAGCTTTTGGGTATGGTGAAACATGTTAGTCAGGTGGCAGAGGGGGGCTTGGTTAAGACCACACATTGCAGCAAAAAGGCAGCCCATCACTGAAGCCCACAGTGCCACTGAAGCAGCCCGAAATATGGATCTGGAAGCTTTGGCTTTAACATCTGCATTAAATACACTGTGAACCAATGCTTTCATGCACAGAAAATCTGCAAGCAGATGGCTACCACCTCTGGAGCATTCAGCAGTCCTTCCTCTGGCCTCGACTTTGCGTGCCACTGTCCTTATCAAAAGGAGTAATGACACACCCCCAGCTGGAACGCAGGCTGTGTTGGCATCCAGCAGCCCAGATGCTTTGCTGAACTCTCCCCGTCCCTCTGCTCTGCAAGGCTGTGCTGGGAAGATCAGGAGCGGATTTCTCCTGAGATTTCTGGCACTCCTCCTTCCAACCATGGCTGGCAACTCCACGAGAAATGCCTCTCTTTTATGTTTTGGCACTTACAGTGTTGGCAGGAGGCAGGAGGGAGGAAAACAAACCTGAGGCTCCCAGAAACTCCATAAACAAACAAAGATTTCTTTTCAATGTGGTTCTGAAGAGAGCCAGAGATCTGGGGAGCAGAAGGAGGAGGGAGGATTATAGCCTCAGCATCGGCGAGTGTTTCTCCAAACGAGCCTGCACCTCTCCTGCACATTACACCATTGTGACATCCAGCTTGGACAGCAAGATGCTCTAACTGCGAGGCAGAGATCCCTTGCAAAGTGCACTAAACATGTTTGCTTGAGGGTCTGCCTTGCCCAAGGGCATTAGACAGTGCTGGCAGGCTGAGGAAACATGCTGCTTCAGCCACAAGAAGGATGGACAGGCTTGGGTACACCACAGCAGATCAGGCAAGTGCTCTTCCAGGTGTGGAGGCACATCCAACATCCCTGCTGGATCACCGATGAAAATGGAGCAACTTGGACTCTTGCACAGGAGCTCTTCTAGAATGATTTTTTTCTGTTATCCCTCTACGTATTGAGGTGGTCCAGACAATAGCTGCTCTTCGCTGAGCATGTTAATTATGTCCCTGAGCCCAGTGGGTGGCATAAGGAGAGTCCGTGCTGCTCCACATGCCTGTTACGCTGAGGCTATGAAACAGAGAGGAATCAACTCAGAAACGGGTGAAAACTGAGTTTGGGAGGCCACTCAACTGCTGGTAAGGCAGGGAAAGCGGATGAGAGGGCTGATAGGAAACATTTCTTTGTGAGAGCTCCAGTACCTGTGGCGAGGCAGGTTTTCCCAGCTGGAAGCTCTAAGCAGACCTGCAAGCTACTAGATGTTCAGGAAGAAACTGCTTAATAAAGTAGTTTCCTCCTCTCCTTCCTCCTAAGAGCAGCTGGAATTGTTGCTATTGTTAGAGCATCCTCACTGCCCTTATCCAGGCTCCTGCCACTTTGAAACCACTCTAACAGCATATTCTTCTGGGGACTACAGCTTGATTTTGTCCAGGGTTATCTCCTCAGGCAGTGCAGTCTGGTTTTACTCACAGATTAATTAATGTCATGTTCATACGCATCGAGCTGCAAGTTGTGCTGATGAGCACCTGCTGGTCCTAACCCTAATCCTAACCCTGTTGATAGTACTATTTTCTTATAAATCTAAACCAATTAAACTGGTTCACTGTCACATACTGCCCATGCTTAAGTACTTGAGCTTAAATATATCCAATTTCTTTTTTCCCTGGAAATGGTCGTATCTGATAGAACCAGTTGTTAAAAGATTATTTGTTTGCAACATTGTTTTAAGTAAGAGGAAGGTCAGGCAATCACAATCTCAAACACACCGGTTTAGCAAAATGCTGCCTCCGGGCCAAGCGTGCTGTTCGGCTGTGGACTCGCTACTAGACAGATGTGATCTGAAAAAAAGCCAGTTGGTCAGATAACAAGAGCTCAGCTCTTAATCCCATCATTAACGAACAAGTAAGTCACGAATGAGTCACTTCTACCTCTCTGGCTTAGTTTCCCTACTAATAAAAATGAATAAGCTTTTCTTTTTTCTTTTTTTTTTTTTTTAATTTTTCTACTTCACTGTGATGTTATGCAGACTGATTAATGAGGTGTTTTTCTGTGAAACAAGGGAAAAGGATACTGGTCCTGGGAACAGTCTTGTGGAGATGCTGCTGAAGAAGTGCATATTGTCAGGGGTGACACAGCAGAGAGGCCAGAGATTCAATTTACTGCTCTGCAGCCTCAGGGCATTATATTGCTGTTTCCCACCCAGTAATTTTCCCTTTTTGGATTGATTTTATCAAAAACAACTAGGGATTCTTCAGAAGGGCACCTCTTGCAATGTAATAAAAAACTCTGTTTAATCAGACTAACTCTATAAGGGCTATTCTCTCCCTTGAAATCTCCGCGAAGTACAACGTACAACTTGCTGCTACATTATTTAGGTATGCATTTTCCAGGAAATGGATGCATGTATTTATATGTACATATATATTTGCTTTAACATTGGCTTCTTTCTGCTCTGACTCCAGCACAACAGTTCAACTGCTCTTGGAAGCAGTTCACACAACAGCACAAAGGGAATACTGCGAACTTCCGCCAGAGCTTCGCACGACCGATGGGGCTTGCTGTAAGATGGGAAAGCACACATGTACCCAGCCTTCTGAAGGTTCGGCCGTGTTTTCTGAGCCACAGGACCGGATCCTGGTATAAATTAACATTTTCCATTCCCAGATGTTCGTTCCGCCTTGTTGCGACACCTCTTACCTAGTTTCAGGCTGACCTTGTGCTGGGCTTGAGTCTGTTCACGAGTTTTTTAGTCATTGTTAAGAACAAGGAAAAAGAAACAAACATCTGGTTAGCAGAGCTGCCAAGTGTGCATTCCTTCGTTGTTTTTCAACCTTTCAATCCCTTTGTTTTCGGCCTGAAATTCCATTTGATAAATGCACAGAGAGCCACGGGGCACTGATTAGATGCAATTCCGGTCCTGACCCACGCCACCGCTCCACCAGCATTGCCTCGGTGAAAGCACCACTGACACCCAGGGACCCCAAACCAGGAGTAAGGGCCTTGTGAATCTGTCCCAACTGTGTTTACGTATGGGGGCCTGATCCTACTCCCACTGAGGTCAATGGGAGCTTTGCCACCGACTTCAATGGGAACAGGATGGGGCTTTAATATTGTTACTGCATTGAAATGGTGTTCAAGCCCATCCTCTGCCAAGATGTGGGCTTCTCAGTTTCTGTAGCTGCAGTGTGGGGTTTTTTTTATTGGAAACAACAACTTTATTGAATCTTGGCCCGCGGTGCTGGCACCGTCTGACCAGACCAGGTGGGGTTGTTCCAACAAAGGCTCGTGAAATATCAAACACAAGAGGGGCCACGTGACAAGAGTTTCACCTTCTTTACCTTGGCTGCACAAGCTTCAGCCTGCTGCACCTCTGCACGGGTGCATCCTCCTGGACCACAACTGCTCAGACCTGCATGAACTCAGACCTGGGTCCATCCTCCCCAGCTATGGGCACCTCTCTACAGCAGCAAAGTTAAGGAAAGAGCTGCCTTAGATTTCATCTGTCGATAGAGAGACCCCTTCGGGGGTTGATTCAGACCTTGAGCCGGCTGTACCACCTTCCAGAGGCACCTGTCTCTTTTGCAGGAGCCTGCTAAAAAGAGGCTAAATTTTTAGTTGAAGCCAGGAAACCAGGATCAAGAGTTCAGTGTGAAAAGCAGCTTTGAATCCCTTCGGAGAGATATCCTAGGGAAAAGGTAAGGCATGAAAGGACCGTTCTCAGTCAACGGGATGTCTTAACAAGGCATTGCATTAGCTGTTGCTTGGAATAGCATCTGAGTCTTTTAAAAGCTTCCCTCTGTTTTTTATTTACGTGTGAGTGAGTCTGTGTCCCTTAAAACCAGATTTGAAGATCATTAATCTGAGACAAGAAAGCGCCAGACTTATACAATGCTGTCCCACCCAGTTGTCAATCCTCACCGACCCCAACCTACGCAACAACTGACGTTGTGAAGCGGAATTGTACCAGACTGGAAAGCCTCTCTTTTCCGTCAGAGACGCCAAATCTGCGGTGTGGCTTGATGATCCAAGTTGACACCGGCCATGAGAACAATTCCATTTCCTCCCCGCTGGTCACTTCCATAAATGCCAAGTTTTGGGCAACACAATGTACAGCATTTCCAGCAAACCGCTCAATGATCTCATTTGCATTGCCAGTTTTTTTTTTTTTTTTAAATGTTTTTTCTTTCAGCCATACATTTTAGATTAAAAAATAATAATCATGCAATCTCTGAGGAAATTGGGCTTTCAAAATCAGGACACAAAGAAGCATGGTCCAATGGAGATTTGAGCAGGCAGACTTTACAGCCCTGCAGCCGCTTGTTGGATACCCTTTTTCAGTAAGATTAGTTTCAGCTTCTGGCCCCTGCTCTCCCATCACAAGTCAGTTTTTTACCCAATGCCTTTCCAAGGGTTCCCTCGTTCAAGGGAACTACAAACTCAACAGCCAGTTATTAATTTCACTTGTGAATGTACAGTCCTCATCGAGCTTTGATTCTGATTTAAAGTTATTTCTAAGTGGGGAAATTACAGCCCAAAAGAGAGCTATTGGCTGCCCTGTTCCTACACACAGGAGGTCTGAATGATATCAGTGAAGTTGCCCAGAAAGCTTCCAATCTCCTATCTCAGAATAAAAGGGATTTTGTGCGCACTTGAGAATATAAATGCAGAAGGACCTTGGCATACCGGACCTTGTCCTAGCATTTCACGAGCCTAGACGGCAATGCCCTTTTATCAGCTGGAAGGAGGAACAATGCCACTCACAGCTGGAAATTACACAATATTTGTGTAAAGAAATCTGGACAAGTATGGTGGAGACTACTGGGAAGTTCAGCTTTGTAGAAGGAAAATTGTTAAAACTTTCCTAAGATTTCTATCAGTTCCATCTATTGAGTCCTACCAATTCAGAGTGGCTTAACAACCTCTGCGAATCAGCAAAAAGCACTCATAAAATCTTTAATAAAGAAAATGTTTTGGAAAGCCAATTTGACCAGGTCTTCTCCAAATGAAGGGACTACATTCAAGCTTTGGAAATTCTTCCTCTGTGTTGTACAGATGCTCTCTCACTGACCCATAACTTCATTTAGCTCTCCTCAAGAGGAAGAAAAGAATCCCTGCTAAAATTATTAGCTTTCACAAAGAATATTTCATTTGAGGAAATGGCCAGCACACATGCTTTGCTTTCTCAAAGGACTCCCATGAATACAGCACAAACTCTGTACTCCTGCAGCTAGGAGACTTTTTTTTCCCCCCAAGGGCACACACGTATCTCTACCCTGCAATACTCTTGTCTCTCCTGTTGCACTTCCCATAGAGGTGCCACAGAGCTCAGCATATAGACCTCCATTGGTTTTCATCCTGTCTTTCAGATAATTCGGAGGCTCCGTGTCCCTTGGTCCCAATAACCCACTTTAGTCCCATAACCCATTTTGGTCCCATATCCCACTTCTCTCAAACTGCTTTTGCTTCTGCAAAATACGAGTCCATAGGTGCGAAGCATAGGGCGTTCAGTGGGTAGCAAAGATGTCCAACAGCTTTAATTCCTTTTTGTTCAGCTGCCTGCCCACCCACAAAAGAAGTGTCGTAAAGTGAGAGATTTAGACCTGAAACGCAGCCCAGGGTCGTTAGCTGGAACCCCACCGCAGCCTTATAAGACAACATCTGCCCTAGCCTTTAGAGGGGAAAACCAAACCAGAATGAGTTTGCGCAACATGTAATCGAACACAGTTGTTCTCAAAGGCGAGGAGGAAGAGATTCGTGCTGTCCTTCTAGCATCCATCCAGGGCCCTATGTCCCCAGACTCTGCCTAATGTGATCTTGTTCAGCTTTTTGGTCATATTTTGTGCATGTAGCTGGAGGAGTTTCCCCCTCGTGGAGGTTTGCTAACCATAAGGGTTGCAAAGACCGCAGAAATATTAAGAGCAGTTGACAGAAGAGCTCTCAGGGGGACACAAAGGCTCCTGGCTTACCACTCAGTGTACAGGCCCTTAGGATAATGCATATCATCTTATTGTTATAATTATTATTACTTTCATTAAAGTAGAGGAGAAGAGAGACCCATAAGGGGAGGAGAGCCTGAAATCATGCATACCTTTTTTATGACACCCAATACAAACTGCGGTCCGAGCCAAAGCACCCAGACAGACTATCTCATCAAATCCAGCAGTAGTAGTGAAGAGAGACCTACAAGTTATTTGATAAAATGCCACGTTATGAGGTATCATGGCTTCAGACACAGGGGACTTCAAAGCTACTCCCAGCTATGGCTCTTACACAGAGTTGCTGCATCTCAGTCCACGTTCAGCTTGCTATTTCAGAGCACTCAGAGGTGCTCTCCAAGCTCAGAAAATGCTGCCCATTCTGAATAAAGCGGATAAGTTTCCTTTTTGTTCAAGACCAGATCAAAAACCCCTCAACTCTTCATTTCCCCACAGCAAGGGGGAAATGCAAGGCATTTTTCCCAGGCAAGGCAATGCTTTGACACCATGAGCTCGGTCAATTCAAACATTCCACCCCAAGACTGAACAATTTTTTAGCTGGGGTATCTATTCCACTAAATAAACCCCATGGCTGTTGAAATGAAGGCATGAAGCTGGAGGCTGCACACCAAAACCCACTCTGGTTTGCTCCCACTGCTGGATTTTGCAGGGATGCAGGTTTGAGAGCAGTGACTCATGCCTTCTGCCGGCAGAGCCAAAGGGAGGAGATCTTTGGCAGCAAGAGGAGTCAGGGTAGGCAGAGTGAGTATCTGCTCATAGCTGAAGCAGGCACAGCAAAACCATAACCTGTCATACTATAAGGAAGACACAGCATTTCTCAGATTGCTACCATATTGATTCCAATGAGTGCTAATTAAGCCTGTCACATCGCCCAGCTAACATGGGTACAAAGCGTTCCTGTTTCCCAGTATAACCACATGCAAGCTGAGATGATCACGTGTATTTGCATTGCACCTTCCCATCATACTTCAGACCAGAAATCAGTATAAACCACAGCTTCCCCAAATGAGAGTATGTTCATTCACACAGTTGTCATCTCAGGTATCACAAAACGTAGCCTTCTCACTTCTTCCCAATGCTGTGCAAGTACCATCACCATGAAAGCAGCTGTTTCTCCATCTTCAAAATGTTCCTCACTCTAACGTGTTCTTGGTAGCTCCACACAGAGAAGTCACACGCATGCAACTGACCTTGAGCAAGACACAGTGTCACCTCCAGCGCTGCGTCCGTCCCATATTCTTCAGCTCTGAGATGAAACATCTCAGAATCTGCAACAACAAATAGAAACATATTAATTGTTCTGATCCATTTTCCTCTAATCCACCAAGGAGTCTCCTGTAGCTTGTGACTGCTGGCTTATTACCCAGTCCTCGCAGAACACATTAATCACTTTAAGACATAATAAAGCTTTCTAATGAAGAACAAACTACAGCTGTTAGGAAAATGCAAATGCTAGGCTAGCTTTTGTAGGCATATCATATAGCAATGCTACTATAGCGAACTCCCCATTTTGATGCATGCAATTGACATTAATTAGCACAAACAGAAGGTTAGCTTTATGACTATTTTAATATTTTCATTCTGTTTGATGCATATGAGACACTGATGCTAAAGAAAAGTGCACTCAATGAAGGCTCCATTGAAGTCAGTGGGAGGCGATGGTTAGGCAATGAGGTGAATTCTTCAACAGACTAGATTTTAACCTGGGTTGGTAACTTGAATTAGTCCCAAAACATTAACCCTACATGCCTTGTCTTCACCTCTGTCTCAGTTGTCTATAGCAGATACAGCCAAGCTGCACAAAGCCACGTACTCTAGATACCCATGCTTACCTTAGCAAAGGTGAGGTAGTTCATGTAGAGCTTGGAGTCGCTGGAGTTAGACTGTTCCTGGTCAGCTTGCTCTGCTGTGACTACATGACCTGTTGGTCTGAAATGTATCCCAGGAAAAGGAACAGCAGGAGGTCGAGGACACATGACTTATGTGGAAAAGTTAAAGGGAGCCATGCTAAGCCCATCAACTAAGTAAAAGGCAAAGAGGAAGACAGAACATGGGGACACTGTGGAGGCACAGATACCAGTGGAAGCAAGGGAAAAATCAGTTTGAACTTTAGGAAATATCTTCTATTAGTGAAGATGGGAAAGCACTAAGCGAGGCTGCAATCACTGCCAGCCTCTAAGAACAGGTAAGACATGTCTGTCAGGATTGAAAACATGCCAATGGTCATGTGTTAGATGGTTTCCTGCAGTCCTTTGCAGCCACACTGTCCAACAGGAAGACATATGAAGTAGATGTCATATTTTGGGGATTTGGGGATCGGGAATTTTTTTAGGGTTTTTTGCTTTTGCAACATACCTGATTCTCTAGAGGTACTGCATTGCTTCTGGCTGAATTATAGGACTATGACCAATGCTAAACCCCATGGGTTTAAAGCATCATGCTGATTTCACTGGGATCACACCTACTAAACTACCTGGTCAGGTTTACCTTAGATTTATCTGTGCCAATCTGAAAAGTGTGTCTGAAAAGTAATTTATATTCATCATCTGAAATAAGCATAACTTATTCCTGTTGTCCCCCCCAAATCTTCTATACTTAAGCTTTTCACCGATAGTCTCTGTGCACACATCCTTTTGCAGAAAAACTGCCCTAAAGATCAAGCTAGTTGGAGAAATATAAACTCTTGCACATTGAGAAGAAGACAGCTCTACCATGCTCCTCTTAGGACTCATTCATCACCCATTTTTGGACCAATGGGCCATGAAACTCAACAGCCTGCCCCGGTCCTGCAGTCATGCAGGGCAGCCCCTTTCCTCCCCCTGGAAGCAAACCTGGATGGTGTGGGTTCACATCTGACCCACATGTGTGAGGGTTGTGGAACAGCCTGCTTCTCAATTCTGCTGGTAGTAGCTTAAATAGGGCTCGCTTGTAACACCCTGTAGCATGCAGGCTCTGGCTGCAAAATGCCTTGTTGCCACCTAAGATCTCCCCTCCTCCAGGACAGTAAAAAGTCAGATAAAGAATCTACAAGCGCCAGAAAGTGCAAAGGGGCAAATGAACCTGACTACAGAGTTTCTGGAGCTTCACTTCAATGCTAAGGATTACCAAGAAAGACTTGTGCTTGGTTACATAGAGGCCAAATGGAAAACCAGGTTTTTCATTTCTGTGTGTTCGTGTGTGTGTGTGTGGGCACGGGGAAGTTTATTCTCCTTACTTGTGGGTTTCACTGGTATTTCCACCAAAAAAGACAGTGCTTTGAAGCTGGAGGATGGGTATGTTCCTTAAGAACTGGGGGTGATTCCAGAATGCAATTATATTATTTTGCAAATAAAACATGACATTTCCTACTCCAGCACATCTAGAAGGAATTTTTACACAGTTCTTAAGACTCCAGAGTCACTTCAGCCCAATGCAGGCAGCCAGTCACTCTGGAATACCAGCTGCTCAGAAGAGCAAAGACTAGTTAAAAGAATGAAGTATTTAAAATTTCATTTTTTTAAGAAGTGACTTTCCTTTGTCTTGCTTCACTGATTTTCAGAGAGCTGCATAGATTAAGTTATGCATCATGAGCAATAGTTGAATTACGATCATGAACATACTTTTCTTTGATGAACTTGTAAAGAAAATGAATACCATTTTTCCACATACCTGAGGAATAAAAGCGCTTGTGGAGGGGAATCTCTCCCACAGGGAATCCTTGGGTACTTTGCAGTAGTATTTTATTAAGACCTGGAAAGTTCAAGGGTTTCACAAATGTAAGTTTTCAATTAGCTTTCCATTGTGTCCCAAACAGTCTCTAAATACTCAACTAAACTTTAATCCAATCACTTGATTTGACTCCAAGCATGATTTATCTTTTAATCATCATCTGTTTAATGAGGGGGAAAAGAAAGCAAACTTATTCTTGGCCCATCATGACTCACACATGATTTTACTGCGATCAGAGTTGTGTTTTCCTTTTGGCTGATGCCTTGGCAATTGCAAGCATTGGCTTTGGCTTTCTATTTAGGTATGATCATTCCTGCTCATTCCCCACCTCCCCAAAATGTTGAACAGCACCGAATGTTTGTCCTTTATACCTTTTCCCACTGAGGCATGTAATTTTTTTTTTTTGCAATATCTCGATGTTGCATTAATCAAAAGTGTCTGCTATTTGACCTGCACTCAAAACACAAAACATGTTTTAAAAAGGGGCTCACTATTTTAAACGAATGGCATTTTTCTGGAAGGACATATTACCCAGAGAGCACAACAACAGTAAGACACAAACCAGCCAGTACCTTCTGGGCATCCACTAAGAGGTCAACTGCTGGAGCTGGGGCAATGGTGTTTCCTAGCAGACAGAGCCTGATGAGATTTAATCCTTCCTCTGCGTGGCTGGCCTGCTGGACTCCTGAGCTGGTACCCATGGTACACCTCAATTTCTCCATCTGAAAATGAGATTTTCATGCAGCACCTTTAAAATACTGTTCTCCCTTTCATAAGGTCTCCATAAGAGCTGAATGCTATAGCTAAACTCTTTGGGGGAACTGCACGCTGCCAACCAGCCCTCTGGGAGCTGCAGCACTCTATTCACCAGCCACAGCCACGCTATTTAATAACCTACCTCCCAGAAACATCCCAGCCATGTGCTTTTGCCTTCATGAGTAGCCACAGTTAAATGCATCTCTCCAGCTAAAATAAGGAATGGACCCAACCTTTGCCCATGAATGGCATGAACTGCAGAGCCTTTGGGGTCTGAAGGAGTTGTGCAATGTCTTCCCATGCATTATTATTCATGTCAGTGGCTTGCGCAACTCACAGTTCCAGCTGACAGCGGGGGCAGAGTTTGCAAAAAGCTGCTCGCATCACAATTTGCTGGCTGCCCAGAACTGTGAAGTAGCAGAACTCCCCAGAGCATACAGGTTTCTCAAGAGATTTCCCATTTAAGTCTTCCTCAGTACGGCTAGAAATTTCAGACAAATTGAAGACTGACTCAAATTTCAGTGCAAAGCTAATAGTGTTTAATAGTCTTCCCCAAGTGCCAAGTTTTGGAAACAGAAGATTTCATGAAAAGCTCAGGGTTTTTTTTTTTGTCTTTTTTTTTTGTAGGAAAAACAGAATACATAACCCCTACAGACTAAAGACAACTAGCCTCCCCCAAATGCATTCAGGTGGAAAAGAGAGGAAGGCTTTTTAAGCTAATGTCATGACCTAATTGACCAGTTCTGCTAGGCAGTAACAGATACTTGTCTATGGGTTTCACAGGAGCAGCCCTACTGTGCCTGGCCAGGAGTCCACGCTCTCCTGGCTCTGATGTAGCCAGTATTGGATACTCATGGAAAGAGCACAGGAATCTGCTCACGCTAATAATTTCCCTGGCATTCTCCCCTAGCTTCCAACAACCTGCAATTTAGGGACTTCTGGAGCTGTGGCTGGTTCATGCTGAGGTTGCAACTATTTGAAAAGTCAGGGCTTCTTTCCTCATGGGTTTGAGATGCAGCCTGAATATCTGGGCAGCGAAGGACATACATAGGTATGTAGAAGGAACCATGCATTTGCAGACACTCCCTTGTCCAAGGCTTCAGTAAATGGACTTGCCGAATAAAGACTCAAGTAACAAAACAGACCCAGCTTAGCAGCCTGTAGGCCAGCTTAGAGACTGCCAGGGAGGCTGTGGCCACTGTAAGTGATATTCATCTCCTGGAAGTTGGTGTAGAGGCATCCTTCTCCCATTCATAGGCAACTCATCCCCCCCTTCTGATTTCCTGCCAGCCTGGTAAAGAGAGCCCATTCATCCAGTTCAGGTGTCAACATCTCCTTCATAGGCAGCTGAAGTTAGCTTTACAAGATGACTTTGTGATCCAGTTTTCCATGCAGATCCCTAGCAAACAGGGAGTGGGAATTAGGTGCCTCACTGGGGAGCAACGCTGGACCGTGCTTCCCTGGTCCATCTCTATCTGCTCACTCCTTGGGCTGCGGCTGTGCAGCCCAGAGATGCCACTGGCAGAGGTCCTGCCTGTGGTCTGGGTCTTCCCAGTGGTTTTCCTACTGGGGAGGGTGTGCTCTGCCTCCAGGGGATTTGCTAGTTGGTTCCCCAGTGCCAAGCCATGCTCCAAATCTGATCTTTCCAACCAGGCCACTTGGCAGTAAATACGGGCACCATAAGGTCTTCGGCCAGGAGATCAGACGCATGCCTTCAGCAAAGACAATAACGGCCTGCCAACATACGCAGATCCTTTGGTGGTCTATCACTCTGAGACTTAGAATCAAGATTGGAAGTATCCTTTTAAAAAATATCCAACTGCAACAAGAAGATCCCCACCGGGCTTGGGGCCAAAGTTTCTGGGTAACAACCAAAGGCGTGTGTTATCACAGCGATCAGATTAGATGATCTTAATAATTCCCTTCTGGCTTTAAATCCTATGAAAACTCGCTTCTTGTTGATGCTGAATTCATGGAGCAGGAATTCACACTCGGGACCCTACCCAAGTGGACTGGTGGCCACCACAGCGGATCTGAACACCTCGCTCTTCTTACAGTGGGAGACTGCATTCGTGCTGCTGGGAATGGCTCTCAGGTCTTTTGCTCTGATGCTCGTTCGTTTGCCACTGCCTCTTTCTCTCATGCAGTCCAGTAATCATGACCTTGTTCTTCTGCAGACCTGCCGCTGCTGGTTCAGTGCAGGGAGGGAAGGATGGAAGATGGTGGAATTAAGCTTATTTTTGATTTAGGGTGGTTCATCTGATCCGAATCTTCTCCGAGACTCTGGCTCCCTCCTTATTGCTGTGAGACACTTGTCACACAGAGACCACTGACTCCTGTCTTTGACCCAGCAATGACCAGCCGGCAGGAAAAAGGAGGAAACACTGAAAAATTGAGTGAGATCATCATCAGCTGAGCATCCCTGGAAGGGGACCGTGACGCTGGTCATCCCAAGCCTCCCAGGCAGAGCATGCTGGTGTGGGGTCCAACTGCAGAGCTGTGTCCTTGCCAACCACACTCAGCAAACAGCTCATCCAGGTGGTTCCAAAATTGCTTTTTAAGACTTAATCTTTGCATTTTCCATGGAGTACAGCAGGTCCTTCACAGTCCTTCGGTTGTCCCCATCTGCTACTCTCTTCATCCCCACGCAGATTTGGGAGAGAGTTTTCTCTTCCAGACTAGTTTGTCATCATGGCTGGCATTTGATCTTGTTCCCAGATTTCTGATTTTTCTCTCCTGATTTCTTAGAGACATTTCTGCAACACAAAACAACCCAATGGAAAAAAAAGACTCTTCTCTCCCCAAGTGCAGCATCATGATACCATGGTGTGACAGCTCTCCATTAGAAACAGGTTTTGCACGTGCTCGGTCCTGCCACAGCAGTAGCTGTGGACCCAGAGTGGTTTTTCAGAGAAAATTGCCTGAAGCTGCAATTTCTGACAGGTTCGTTTTTATCCACAACCCAATCAGTAACAAATGCACCTTCAGCAAGGGCACGATGGTGCTGCCACACTTCAGCGCCTTCTTAGGCTATGAGAGACCGAACTGCATCCAAAGCACGTCTAAGGTGGTTGGTAGCAGCCAGGAAGAACCACCTCTCAGGCGGAGAGCGGGGCTGAAGCATCTCACGCAGGCGGAGGTTTTCCTAAGCTATTGTTCCTGTTTTATAGTGTGAATATGTGCTGGCTTCCCGTAAAGCAGCAACAGCTGTCAGTCAAACAGACATCACTCTGTAAATCTGCTCGGGTGACTCTGTTTTCAAACCCAAGGTCCCCAGGTAGGTCTGTGAGGTGCCACCTGCGTGATTAACAAGTCCCAAGGACCGCTGGGCAGGTGCAGTGAGCAGGAAGGGAGAGGGGCTTGGGGGAACCAGCGAGTGGGTCCCCATCCAGGCCAGAGCCCTGCCATCAGCTACGCCAGCCTGGACTTCAGGCTCTGCTTTCTGCTCTGGTGCACAGTGAGAACCTCAGGCTCCAAAATCCCACAAACGTGACATGTTAATGGGAAACATCATGAGATTTCTGACAGGGGTGCAAGCTGGAGCTGCTCAAGCATGGGTCTCTTTTCTGTCCCATCCTTTTGGCTGAGCCCAGCTGTGTCTACTCATCAGCTCTCTCCTTAAGGAAAGCAGAAAAGCTAATGACGAAATTAGCCTCAGTACAGATATGGGAGACAGAATTTGTGGTCTTTTTTTTTTTTTTAAATATTTTTTCATTGAATCAAGACCACAAAAAATGCAGATATTCAGGATTTCTTGTACCCAAAGAAAGGCCACCTGGCCTCCAGGAGTGGAAACCCCACCCCTTTAAAAACTGTTTGTGCACCTTGCAGAAGGCACGTTTTCTACACTGGTTTTGCAAGGGGGCTGAGATTTGATTTCCTCAAGAAGAAAGGGGCAGAATGATTTTCTTAGTTGCTGATGGCTGAGTCACTTACCCATGAATGGGAGTGGTGTACCTAAAGTCACTGCTTTGAGACAGCCAAATAAAACCACTAATAATGGCACTATATGTCACATGAATGGCAGTTCTTCCTATCCCTGGAGATACTTCTCATTGGTTATGGAGACAGGATTATTTACGGGCACTATCTGCAATCCCTGGAGGCAGTGTTATGTTAACCTTGCTAGGGGTATGTTTCAGGTGGATGAAGAAGACACAGTGAAAAGCAGGACAAGCAGCCTTCCGAAGGCCATCGCACGAGGAGCACCACTTTCCTTCAGAAGTTCCCATGAGCACTTCCATTCCCTTGAGATCAAAACTGTACAGCTAAGCACAGGCTGATGTACGTGTTGTCTCCCAAAGATGACCAGTCACTCAAATAAACAGTCACAGACCCCAGTGCAGTGACTTGGATGAGGAACAATTTGGCAGTAAGAGTTTAGAGGTCATCCCCCAACTCATAAAAAGCTCTGTGAAAAAGGGGAAACAATGACTGAGAGTTTTTATTAGAGAAAATACCTTCCTTCTTGTAGAGACTGGGATTAATTTTCTATAACTTTGCAAACACCCTGCAGAAAGGTTAAAGTGACTGTGTTCACTTTTAAACACCAAGGACTTTTAAAGCAAAGACTGTCTTGACTAGTTTATACTAATAACGAAATAAATCAAAGTTGTATTAACAATCATTCACCAGTGCCTTTCTCCACAAAGTTTAACGTCTGATGTTTTTACCCTGCAAATAATAAAGGTCCTGTTACCTTTTTCACTTAAAATCAACATCCTGCACATGCTATGAAGGTTTCATTTCACAATTATTTGAGCATCTCAGAAATAGCCATTATTGCTTTGAAATTCTCTTGCCCTGGAAATCCTTGTTCTGCTTTTCATTACGTTGCTACATTTGCTATTGTTTTAGGTTAAAAAGAAGTACATTCCATTGTTAAATGATAATACTTGCACTTTTCTTGCCCCCAGCACTTCACAAACCATGTGCCCAGTAGTTCAGGTATCCCAGGCATGGCATGTGGCTCAAAAGAAGGTATAGGTGCTTGGTGGTCCACCCTTTAGCTGTGGTTGTAAGGAGCTCAACCAACCAGTCACGAGGCCAGCTCAGGTCCTGGAGACCCTTTTGTGTAGCTGTAGCTTGGCAGCGCCTTTACTAACACAAGTTGAATGAGCCACACCACCAAGAGCTGCACTCTCCCACCTGGATAAAGCATTCTCCAAGATTTTTTTCATCTTTCATCTGGTCGTCTCTGCTCATCTGGGACCCAATGCCCAGCTCTGATGATGAGCTGCACAGTATAACATTAGCAGCAATGACATGGTGGACTTGTACTTTGGAGTCATCTAAAGATGCTTGAAATTAAAGCATCTGGTCCTTTCTACGTCTGTTCTTTGTCCAGGCCAAGGACTGACTCCCTTTATTAAGCAATTAAAGATGATGGAAACATGCTCAAACTAAATTCCCAGGAAAAAAAAAAAAAAAAAAATCCCATTTTGCCAGGGAGATTTCATTGACTCCACTAAAAAAGTCATTGGGAAGGTTCCCCAACCGGAGTCTGAAATAAGGCCAATGGGACAAGAAGGGAGGAGAAAAATCTACCTCCAAAATAACCTCGGGTAACCCTGTTGTTATCTTTGAGATACAGGTACAAGGTAACAGATTTCAGCTGAAATAGGCAAAATTGCAGAGTCTGCTATGAGTGTATTTGTTTAGATGACAGAGAAAGGGGGACAGGACTGTGGAAAGTAGTTCCCAGCATGAATAGGGAAAATGATAAAGGGAGATGTAGATATCTAGACCTGGAAAAATTCAAACCCAAACAACCACGGCTCCATTGCCTATCATAGACATAAACCCAGGACAAAGTTTCTCACTCAAGAATTTGCTTTCATTAGACCCTACTGATTAAAAATGACTGGCAGCCAAATGTTATTTCTGGATCTCACTGGGTCTGAAGAGTTTTTGGGGGAAATGGTAGTTGAGCAGATCTTGAAATTATACGAACATGTCATAATCAACAGCACCCCCATTCAGTGTGGTACCTACGCTACCTCGTTCCCTGTTGGAGACTCCTTCACCCACATCTTCCAGACAAGGGCAAAATTAGCCCAATTAGTTGTACATTCCCTCCATCTCTGACGAACTGAGTTGCAGAAACCCTGGAAGTGCAACAGGTCTGAAGTTGTGGTAAGGGTTATTCATATGAGGGATGGGAACCTCAGCTTCTCTGCTGAGACCTGACCTCTTTCATAGCTGGCTTTCTAAGGGGAAATCTCTTCTTGCTTTTCTCTTTTTCTTCCCCTACCCTCCCCCCTTCTGCTTTGTCCAGAGTCTCTCTAAGAGAGCCAAATTCCCCGTGAACACGCTAAAAGTAGGCTTGCTGGAACATCTGCTCTCCATCTGCGGAGCCAGACATATCCCCAGGCAATACTATTAGCAGTGATGGATCTGGAAGGGAACATTAAGCACTGAAGAAGCATCTGCGGAGAAAGAGGAACCCAGCACATAAAACTAACCATGTTATTTGCTGAGCCTCCTTGTCTCTGCCGATTGCTCCCGGTGGACCGGAGCAACTGTCTCCTCCAGAGCCCTGTTCAGGAGAAGACCTACTGTTCTCTTGCTGGTTTCGGGGTTTTCAAGTGTCTTACGTTTGCGCCTGAGGTGTCCAAATGAGCACTACCAAGTGCTCGGTTAAACAGTGACTGGGGAGCCATAGAAGCATCTAAAAGAGAATCTGAAATGTGGGAACTGCAAAGCATCCATGGGAGGCCAACAATGCAGCAGCAGTGCTGCAGAGGTGTTTTGGGTGGAGGTGGTGCAGCGTGCAAAGGTAGGGAGCTCAGCCAGGAAGGTTTTCTGCTGCCTGTTTTCTGCATAGCTGCCTGTTTTCTGCATAGCTGAGCCCAAATCTGCTTGCAAGGGTGTAGAAGGGACTGCTGGGATTAGACATGCAGCCCCACTGCCAACCCTGGGGACTGTAGTAAGCTGTTTTGTTTGGGAACATTGCTTGTACGTGACGCTGGGAAATACAGTGGTACGATTTAAAAGAAACCGTTGGAGAATGAACTCTGCACCGACTGGCCCAAGTTCAAGTCTCAACTCTGCCACCTGTGACTGCGGCCATTCCTTTCACCCCTCCCACATCCCCTCCCGCCCTGTAGCCAGCTGCTTTGTCCCTTGTTGGGATTCATCTGGAGCAGAAGCTGTCTGTCACCATGGGCTTTCACAATACCAATATTTTGTTGTTGGGTATGTTGGTATCATGACAAATGACTTACTTTGCACAGAACTAGTACAGACATTGTGCCCTGAGCTGACCAAAGAAAGACACGTTCTCATTATTTAACCGCTATTTGTCCTGTCAGGTATTCACACTTGGTATTTTCCTTTGTCAAGCAGATTTACAGATAATGGGTTCCTTGTTCAACTTGCACAACAAGAAGACAAAAAAGATAGTCCTAGTGTTTCATACACTGCAACCTTCTCACATCTACTCTTTGTAAAAACCCTTCCTGCAGCCTGTTTTCTATTGCCTTAAACTTCCTGGAGCAGGTAGAATTGCCACAAGCAAAAATCCCAGGTAACTAAGAAGAGTCATTAATAGCATATACCTTACCTTAAAATAAATCCCTCTATTCACAGGGCAAAGCTACCATACAATGGACTGCATCTTAACTCATTGTTAGATGGAGGAACTGATCATCCTTTTGGATCTGTTGAAAATGCAAGTAATTTTCTGCTCTCTGGGTTTTTATCTGAAGCTATTGAGATTTGTGCTTTCCGCTGTCCTGTCAGGAAGCTGTCTGTGGCTCATAAACTTCACAGTAGACATCTCTTGAAACCTCACGCAACAGCAGGACATGAGCCTGTGCATGAAGTCAAGCATTTGATTAAGTGTCTTGATAAAAATTCTTTATGACATGCATTTAGGAAAAGCATTTAGGCTTTCCCTAACTTAAACCGTGTTCCCATTCCATTTTTTTAGGTCCTTAAAATATCACTTAAGCTACTTCTGAATGAATTTAAACATTGACTTAAGTATCGTGGAAATCAAAGGTACTGAAGCACCCACTTATGTTATGCACTTGCTTTAAAGTTCTGGTGGTGCTTAACACCTTCCACCCTGTTTGTCCAGCATCCCTGTGATGCTGGACACCTGCTAGTCTCCCAGTTTCCAGCACTTCTCAAGGTGTGGCCCACCTGGTCCACTGTTCTAGGACTGCACCCATTGTGGTTATTCCAGCTGCTGCTATTTTCCAGTGCTTAGTATGGTCTGAGACATACAAACTGTGTAATTTAAGTGTGAATCAGAAAATACAGTAACCAAATGGGGTGGTGTTGGATTATTTAATATGAGGTACCACTGTGTTCCAATTTAACACAGCATCCCGCATCTTTCTTGCAACCATTCTCTTGCCAGAAGTGCAGAAGATGCCACTTCTGCTGTGAAAGAGGGCAGAATCATATGTTTCTGACAGCATTATAATAGCGTTTTGTTTCTCCAGCCATAGGAGAATGTGGGGCTATTAACACTTTACCAAAAAGATAAAGGACTGTGTTTTGTTTCTTCCTCCAACCACTCCTAACCAAAACCAACAATAACAACAAAATCCCTGTGTGAACCCTTCTCTAAATAGCAAGTGGAGAGACTGAACTTGTGGAAGAACTCAATAACTGCTTCAATGGATTTTCCAGGAGAATGTCAATAGAAAATTCATTCATTCATATTGTTTTGTAGTCAACAGCTAATAAAAAGAGAAGCACATGTACTAATTAGTTTTGAGTGCAGAAGAATAGGATCATTCCCCTGCTGAGGAGCCATGAAGTATTTAAATCATGAGTCCCACTTGGATTTGCAACTGGGGAAACTTTCGCGATAGTCTTCCTCAAGGACACAACGAGGACTCTCTGCCTCTGATACTTTTTGGGGCGAGGGGGGGTGTTCATGAGATTAGAATCTCGTTGTCCCAATAATCAGTTTAGTCTGAGGTTGTAAATATTTCCACTGGCTTGCTTCAGACTGGCACAGGGGATGGAAGAACTTTGTTTCAGCTTCGCGCAGGAAGACTCCGCTCCTGAATTTCTCTCCTGGGACCAGGCAGATCCCAACGCTCAGCTGGACAGCCTCCTACTGGACTGCTCCTCCCTGGCAGACCCCTTCTCCCCTTGGCCCT